>NC_090353.1:2989930-2996709 GCF_035084215.1 Heptranchias perlo | reverse complement strand
TTTTGAATGGGGGAGAGGGGAATGGGGAGAGAAGGGGAATGGGGATGGAATAGGGAGGAATGGGGTTGGAATGGGGAAGCAGGGGGGGAAGGGGAAATGGTGGTGCAATGGGAAGGGGTGGGAGGGAAGGGGAGAGAAGGGGAATGGGCATGGAATGGGGAGGGTAGGGGGAGAGAAGAGGGAATGGAGAGGAAAGGGGAGGAAAGGGGAATGGTGATGGGAATGGGGAAAGAATGGGAAATGGGGAGGGAGGGGTAATGGGGAGGGAATGGTAATGGGGAAGGAATGAGAATGGGGAGGGAAGGGGAATGGGGAGTGGGAAGGATAGGGGAATGGGGTGGAAAGGGGATGGGGAAGGGGGAATTTGTGGACATGGGAATGCCACATCTGTAGTAAATGTCTCTGGCTTGAGACACTCCAGCTCAGAGTCCTTGGGCTGGAGTACAGGTTAGAGACACTCTGACACATAAGTCAGCAGGGGAAAGGGTACCAAGGGGAGGTAGAGAAGGGGGTCCCACAGGCTATCTAACAGTTACAATGTACTTGCTATATGTGAGGGTGAGGCTGAGGATGTAGGCTGTGGGGTGGACAGCCAGAATGTTAACCATGGCACCATGGAGCAGGACGCAGGCAAGGGGAGGAGGAACAGAATAGAAAGGTTGTAGCCATAGGGGTTTTGATAATTAGGGGGATAGATAGCGTCCTCTGCAGTCACGACTGAGAGTCCAGGAGGGTGAGTTACCTACCTGGTGCAAGGGTAAAGGATATCTTGGAGTGACTGGAGAGGAAGTTAGAAAGGGAGGGGGAAGATCCACTTGTCGTGGTCCATGTTGGGACCAATGACATAAGGAAGTAAAGGGAGGAGGTCCTGCTAAGAGAATATCAGAAGTTTAGAACTAAATTAAAAAACAGGAACTCACGGGTGGTAATCTCAGGATTACTACCCGAGCGACTTGCTAATTGGCATAGAGATCGGCAGATGAGGAAGGTGAATGTGTGGGTGAGAGACTGGTGTGGGGAGGAGGGGTTCCATTTCATGGGACACTGACACCAGGACTGGGACAGGAAGGAGCTGTACCACTGGGACGGGTTCCACCTGAACCAGATTGGGAGCAGTGCCCTAGCGGAAGGGATAAAAGGACTGTCGATAGAACTTTAAACTAGTAGGACAGGGGGAGGGATCTGATGAAGAAAGCATAAGTCTGAAGAAAAAAGAAATAGGAAATGAGAGTAGACCAAGATAAGGAAAAAGGGCAACATAAACAATGAGAGAACAATTACAGTTATAGGACATAAGTAACAAAATAACTGTTAAAAATAAAGTGAGGGGAACAATTACTAAAAACAACTTAAATTGCCTGTACAGCAATGTGCACGGCATCTGAAACAAAACGGGGAACTGGAGGCAATAATCTGCAGCATGGAGCCAGATGTGGTAGGGACAACTGAAACATGGCTACATAAGGAACAGGACTGGCAGTTAAATATTGCAGGATTTAGAAAGGATAGGGAAGGAAGAAGGGTCTGGTGGGGTAGCTGTACTAATTAGAGACAACATAATGGCAACAGAAAAAAGGGACATGAGTAACATTAAGATAGAAACAGAATCCCTATGGATTGAGACAAAGGATAAGAAGGGATCGATTACGTTAATAGGGATATTCTACAGACCACCTAATAATGGAAGGGAAGTGGAGAATGAAATATGTAGGCTAATCTATAAAATGAGTAAAAAGCATCGAATAATAATCATGGGAGATTTCAACTATCCCCAAATAAACTGACAAGAAGAGATAGGTAAAGGGGAAAAGGGAATGGAGTTTTTACAGTATGTTCAGGACTCCTTTCTTACCCAGTATGTGAGAAGCTCAACAAGAGAAAAATCACTACTGGATCCAGTAATAGAAAATGAACCAGAGCACATAAGAGAAATAAGCATTGGGGAACATCTAGGCAATAGTGATCATAACATAATAAGATTTTTAAAAATGATTAAGAAAGACATAAGTAAGACAAAGACCAAAGTAACTGATTGGAAAAAAAAGCTAATTGTGAGGGGATGAGAATGGAACTAGGGAAGGTAAACTGGAAAAAAATGTTGAGAGAGAGATAGATGTGGGAGATATTTAAAACGGCAATCAATAGAGTTCAGAAGAAATATATTTCTCTCGAAAGCAAAACCAAACTAGCCAACAACATGGATGAATAAAGAGATACGGGTAAAATTGAAACTGAAGGAAAAGGCATACTCTAAGTACACAGACAATAAAGGAGGGAATGAGAAAAGGGAATATGAAGAGGTTAGGAAAGAAGTAAAAAAAAACAATTAGGAAAGTAAAGAGAAACTATGAAATTAAATTCTCACAGGATATAAAAAGAAATAGTAAATTATTCTACAGACACATAAATAACAAAAGTAAAATCAGGATAGGGATTGGGCCACTAAGGATAAACTCACAGGTAATGACAGCGAAATGACAGAAATATTGAATAGTTACTTTGCCTCAGTATTTATTAACCAGGGAGACTAACAAGGTGGGCAGGACATCAAGAATAGATCAAAAAGACATAAAAACATTTAAGAAAGAAATGGGGTAAGATAATTGATAAACCAATCAAACCAGAGTAGGGGTTAAGGGTACATACTCAGACTGGCAAAAGGTGGGAAGTGATGTCCCACAGAGATCGGTGCTGGGACCACTGTTCTTCACCATTTACATTAGCGATTTGGATTCATGAATCGGAAGTACAATTTCAAAATTTATGGACGACACCAAATTGGGGGTTGTAGTTAATCCAAAGGAAGAAAGCGTCAAAATGCAAGAGGATATTAATAAACTTATAGAATTGGCAAATGAATTTCAATTTAGATCTGTGTGAGGTGGTGCATTTTGGTAGGAAGAATAAGGAGGCCACAGACTGCTTGGATCATAAGGGTCTAAATGGGGTAGAGGAGCAGAGATACACTCATCACAAAGTAGCAGCGCAGGTTATTAAGGTCATAAAAAAGGCAAACCAAGCACTGGGGTTCATTACTAGAGGGATAGAATTGAAAAGCAGAGAAGTTATGTTAAACTTGTATCGAACCTTGGTTAGACCACACTTGGATTATTGAGCACAGTTTTGGTTTCCATATTATAGAAAGGATATAAAGTGCAAAAAAGATTCACAGGGCTGATACCAGAACTGAGAGGATATACTTATCAGGAAAGGCTGAACAGGCTGGGGCTCATCTCTCTAGAAAAGAGAAGGCTGAGGGGTGATCTGATAGAGGTCTTTAAGATTTTGATAGGGTAGACATAGAGAAAATGTTTCCACTTATCGGGGGTCCAAAACTAGAGGTCATAAATATAAAATAGCCGCTAATAAATCCAATAGGGAATTCAGGAGAAACGTCTGAATATATTTAAGAAGGAGCTAGATAGATTTCTAGACACAAAAGGCATCAAGGGGTATGGGGAGAGCTCGGGAATATGGTATTGAGATAGAGGATCAGCCATGATCATATTGAATGGCGGAGCAGGCTTGAAGGGCCGAATGGCCTACTCCTGCTCCTATTTTCTATGTTTCTATGTTTCTTTGCCCAGAGAATGGTTAGAATGAACCACAGGAGTAGTTGAGGTGAATAGCATAGATGCATTAAAGGGGAAGTGAGATCAACACATGAGGGAGAAAGGAGTAGAAGGAAATGCTGGTAGGGTGAGATGAAATAAGGAGGGAGGAGGCTCGTTTGGAGCATAAACACTGGCATAGGCCAGTTGGGCCAAATGGCCTGTTTCTATGCTGTAGTTTTAATGTAACTCGATGTAATTCGATGATCTTCTGAGGTAGGGGTTAGGGTTTGTAGAGTGAGCTGTGCTCTGCATCGAATCTACACTGACCCGGCCTAGGTGTGCTTGATGGGACAGTGCAGAGGGAGCTTTACCCTTACCTAACCTTTGCTGTAGATAACCTGGGATTGCTTGATGCTGAGTGAAGTTCCACAGCACTGCCACCTGTCACCTGGATGGAGACTGTCACAAGGGACTATGTTACTGTACTACAGTACCCACCACTTAAAATGTCCATGTTTAAAACAGGCAGATACTTATATTGGTAAAGCCAAAACCAAAACCATTTGCATTAACGTCAATTTCAAAGTTGCCACTTATAGCATTTTAAACCCTCCATTTATTTTGTCCAGAAAGATCTGTGTTCACGCACCAGATCGCACCTGGTTTACTGCACTGAAACCAACAACAATCATAAGTACCTGTGAATAGCATCTCTTTAAAGTGCCTCTTGCACTGAAAGCAACAGTAGAGCATGAGTAGACTGTGTTATACCGCACATCACATAGAGCAGGCAAATCGCGTTCACAAGATCGCACCCATTATAAACGGACAGTAGTTACAGTTATGTTGGTGTGGTAGTTACAGTTATGTTGGTGTGGTAGTTACAGTTATGCCAGTGTGGTAGTTAGTTATGCCAGTGTGGTAGTTACAGTTATGCCAGTGTTGTAGTTTTTTTTTATTCGTTCATGGGATGTGGGCGTCGCTGGCGAGGCCGGCATTTATTGCCCATCCCTAATTGCCCTCGAGAAGGTGGTGGTGAGCCGCCTTCTTGAACCGCTGCAGTCCGTGTGGTGACGGTTCTCCCACAGTGCAGTTAGGGAGGGAGTTCCAGGATTTTGACCCAGCAATGATGAAGGAACGACGATATATTTCCAAGTCGGGATGGTGTGTGACTTGGAGGGGAACGTGCAGGTGGTGTTGTTCCCATGTGCCTGCTGCCCTTGTCCTTCTACGTGGTAGAGGTCGCGGGTTTGGGAGGTGCTGTTGAAGAAGCCTTGGCGAGTTGCTGCAGTGCATCCTGTGGATGGTACACACTGCAGCCACGGAAGAGAGTGAATGTTTAGGGTGGTGGATGGGGTGCCAATCAAGCGGGCTGCTTTGTCCTGGATGGTGTCGAGCTTCTTGAATGTTGTTGGAGCTGCACTCATCCAGGCAAGTGGAGAGTATTCCATCACACTCCTGACTTGTGCCTTGTAGATGGTGGAAAGGCTTTGGGGAGTCAGGAGGTGAGTCACTCGTCGCAGAATACCCAGCCTCTGACCTGCTCTCGTAGCCACAGTATTTATGTGGCTGGCCCTGTTAACTTTCTGGTCAATGGTGACCCTCAGGATGTTGGTGGTGGGGGATTCAGCAATGGTAATGCCGTTTAATGTCAAGGTTAGACTCTCTCTTGTTGGAGATGGTCATTGCCTGGCACTTGTCTGGCACGAATGTTACTTGCCACTTATGAGCCTAAGCCTGGATGTTGTCCAGGTCTTGCTGCATGTGGGCACGGACTGCTTCATTATCTGAGGGGTTGCGAATGGAACTGAACACTCTGCAATCATCAGCGAACATCCCCATTTCTGACCTTATGATGGAGGGAAGGTCATTGATGAAGCAGCTGAAGATGGTTGGGCCAAGGACACTGCCCTGAGGAACTCCTGCAGCAATGTCCTGGGGCTGAGGTGATTGGCCTCCAACAACCACTACCATCTTCCTTTGTGCTAGGTATGACTCCAGCCACTGGAGAGTTTTCCCCCTGATTCCCATTGACTTCAATTTTACTAGGGCTCCTTGGTGCCACACTCGGCTGCCTTGATGTCAAGGTCAGTCACTCTCACCTCAGCTCTTTTGTCCATATTTGGACCAAGGCTTTAATGAGGTTTGGAGCCGAGTGGTCCTGGCGGAACCCAAATTGAGCATCGGTGAGCAGGTTATTGGTGAGTAAGTGCCGCTTGATAGCACTGTCGACGACACCTTCCATCACTTTGCTGATGATTGAGAGTAGACTGATGGGGCGGTAATTGGCCGGATTGGATTTGTCCTGCTTTTTGTGGACAGGACATACCTGGGCAATTTTCCACATTGTCGGGTAGATGCCAGTGTTGTAGCTGTACTGAACAGCTTGGCTGGAGGCGCAGCTAGTTCTGGAGCACAAGTCTTCAGCACTACAGCCAGGATGTTGTTGGGGCCCATAGCCTTTGCTGTATCCAGTGCACTGAAGACTGACTTCTGTGATGGTGGGGATATCGGGAGGAGGCCGAGATGGACCATCCACTTGGCACTTCTGGCTGAAGATGGTTGTAAACACTTCAGCTTTGTCTTTTGCACTCACGTGCTGGACTCTGCCATCATTGAGGATGGGGATGTTCACGGAGCCTCCGCCTCCCGTTAGTTGTTTAATTGTCCACCACCATTCACGACTGGATGTGGCAGGAGTGCAGAGCTTTGGTCTGATCCGTTGGTTGTGGAATCGCTTAGCTCTGTCTATAGCATGTTGCTTCCGCTGTTTAGCCTGCATGTAGTCTTGTGTTGCAGCTTCACCAGGTTGGCACCTCATTTTTAGGTACGCCTGGTGCTGCTCCTGTCATGCTCTTCTACACTCCTCATTGAACCAGGGTTGATCCCCTGGCTTGATCGTAATGCTGGAGTGAGGAATATGCCGGGCCATGAGGTTACAGATTGTGCTGGAATACAATTCTGCTGCTGCTGATGGCCCACAGCGCCTCATGGATGCCCAGTTTTGAGCTGCTCGATCTGTTTTGAATCTATCCCATTTAGCACGGTGGTAGTGCCACACAACACGTTGGATGGTGTTCTCAGTGCGAAGATGGGACTTCGTCTCCACGAGGACTGTGCGGTGGTCACTCCTACCAATACTGTCATGGACAGATGCATCTGCAACAGGTAGATTGGTGAGGACGAGGTCAAGTAAGTTTTTCCCTCGTGTTGGTTCGCTCACCA
>NC_090353.1:2879930-2984930 GCF_035084215.1 Heptranchias perlo | reverse complement strand
GAGATTAGTGTGAAATAGTGGGAGGATTCTCAGGCTGATGAACAGTCTGACAGGCGATGTGAACCTCCTTCCATGGTGATAACATCTTTATACCAGACGCTAGGGGGTTGGTCCTATTGAGGTGGGAGGGTTTAATGGGCTCCCACAGCCCAGATGATGAGGGTACAACCCAGAATTCAGAGCCGGAGCTCCGGTCTCCGCTCCCCGGGACTGTCTGGAGCTCCGGTCTCCGCTCCCCGGGACTGTCTGGAGCTCCGGTCTCCGCTCCCCGGGACTGTCTGGAGCTCCGGTCTCCGCTCCCCGGGACTGTCTGGAGCTCCGGTCTCCCCTCGCCTGGACTGTCTGGAGCTCCGATCTCCGCTCCCCGGGACTGTCTGGAGCTCCGGTCTCCCCTCCCCGGGACTGTCTGGAGCTCCGGTCTCCACTCCCCGGGACTGTCTGGAGCTCCGGTCTCCGCTCCCCGGGACTGTCTGGAGCTCCGGTCTCCCCTCCCCGGGACTGTCTGGAGCTCCCGCCTCTGCTCCCTGGGACTGTCTGGAGCTCCGGTCTCCGCTCCCCGGGACTGTCTGGAGCTCCGGTCTCCGCTCCCCGGGACTGTCTGGAGCTCCCGCCTCTGCTCCCTGGGACTGTCTGGAGCTCCGGTCTCCGCTCCCCGGGACTGTCTGGAGCTCCGGTCTCCGCTCCCCGGGACTGTCTGGAGCTCCGGTCTCCGCTCCCCGGGACTGTCTGGAGCTCCGGTCTCCGCTCCCCGGGACTGTCTGGATCTCCGGTCCCCGCTCGCCAGGACTGTCTGGAGCTCCGGTCTCCGCTCCCCGGGATTGTCTGCAGTGAGGATGCGAACCCAGCACCTTCTGACTCCGAGGCGGGAACGCTACCACTGAGCCCAAGGCTCGCTCCATTGGTATGTTGGCCATGTGATGTTGGCGAACCTCATAAGTGGAATTCAGTTTGACATTCTAATCATTGGTTCTCCCACCCTCCCAGTGATAGTGATATCACTGCCTCTGTGAAAGGGGAACAACTTGATGGCTGCTCAAGGCTTCTGGCTCCTTGTGTTGCAAAGTCATCACCGGGTAACTAGTCAGGTCCAACACCAGGGCTGATGTCTTTGGTTGTCATATGTTTTGGACAGTGCAACTTGTGAAAGCTCATCGCCAGCTCAGAGCTTCAAACAACTCCCTGAAATACAAGGACCTTCCGCTGGACTTCTGCTGGACTTCTGCTGGACTTTCCACTGGATCTTCCGCTGGACCTTCCACTTGACCTTCCACTGGACCTTCCGCTGGACCTTCCGCTGGACCTTCCACTGGACCTTCCACTGGACCTTCCACTTGACCTTTCACCGGACCTTCCACTGGACCTTCCACTGGACCTTTCACTGGACTTTCCACTGGACCTTCCACTGGACCTTCCACTGGACCTTTCACTGGACCTTTCACTGGACCTTCCACTGGACCTTCCACTGGACTTCTGCTGGACCTTCCACTGGACCTTCCACTTGACCTTCCACTGGAGAATCATTGGATTTCCATTTCATCTAGGTGGTTCCAAAATAAAACATTAAGACCACTCTTACCAATTGTTAAATGTTCCCATTTCAGATTCACACAGGCTAGTTTTAATCTAAGTGAGCCCACAGCAGATTACCGGCAGGGACACACATGTCATGTTTCAGCTCAAGACTCCTATAAACATCTTCTTATCAGAAGACAACTCTTCACATTTTGTATCTCACAATTTGAATTTGCTATTTGCTTCCCCTGGACCTGTTGTAGGGGCTGACTCTGGCCGTGGTCTGATTCCACCCAGCCAGCAGCTTACTGCTGTAACTTGTCCAGGTGACCAACACTCACACCAGTCCTAGGACAGTGGGGTAGGTCATGACTGTGCGATAGTGTAAAATGGGTGATTGTGAGTCGACAGCCCGTTCTACATCTCTCCCCAATTTTATTTGCATTGATTCCATTGCTCCTGCATTGACCTGACATCTGTACCGGTCAGTCCTGTATTGATCTGATAGAAATACAGATCAGTTCTGTAGTGATCTGGGACTAGTACAGATGGGTCCTGTAGTGATCTGGTGCTACTAGCGCTGCCTGTCTATTTGCAGCCACTGGCAGTGTGGGAGGGGGGGAACGAGAGAGTCTGAACTGGATCAGGTACATGTCCCGGGGCAAGAGAGAGTCTGGACCGGATCAGGTACATGTCCCGGGGCAAGAGAGAGTCTGGACCGGATCAGGTACATGTCCCGGGGCAAGAGAGAGTCTGGACCGGATCAGGTACATGTCCCGGGGCAAGAGAGAGTCTGGACCGGATCAGGTACATGTCCCGGGGCAAGAGAACTTCGGGAAACACAAACAGAATGACTGGTGGTGAAACTGGAATTAAAGGCGAGGGTGACAATCGGCCAGAGTTGAGAATGTAAAGAGAAAGGAGAAAGGATGAAAGAGTCAATGCTGTCCAGTTGTGGGTGTGTATAGAACTGGCCCCAGCCCACTAGGGGCTGCAGGGTCTGGGCGGGTGGACTCACCCCTCTTCACTAACACCAGCACCTCCCCTGTCGCGATGTTATTCCAATCCAGTGTCTCATTTTCTCCCAGTTGTTGACCTTGGTAAGTGAAATTCATTTTCCAGGAGGTGACCCCTTGTCTCACTAAGTAGACCCGGATGCGTTTGATGGTGTCGTTTGGCCTGACCCTGACTGTGACCGTCTGCTGACCATCGGGGAGCTGCACCCTGATCTCACTCCTCACCCAGTGAGAGAGCAGTCTCTGCACCAGGTACATCGCAGCTCAGCTGTGGACTGAGACACTGGGAGCTGGCTGGGTTTCGTTCTTTGACTGTGATAAACAAGGACACTCCCTCCCCTCTCGTCTTACTCCTGACAATCCCAAACCAGCAACCGGTTCTCCAACATTCTTTAGCTGATTTACTGACACCGCCCAATTCTGGTTAACAAAGCAGTTACTGGCAGTGATACACAGGGAGCTGCTCAGTAACTGCTGGAACCGGTAATCGACCCGACAATGCGCAAAGTGACCAGGCTGACGAGCGCAGAGGTCCAGCCCCGGAGTTCCCAACACCATGCAGACACCACCAATTAACACAGCAATCTGGGATAGTCCCACAACAAACCCCTTAACCACTCCGAGGGGAATGTCCTGGTAACTTCCTTCATACTGAGAGGGGCTCCTCAAACTAACTCTTTCAGGATAATCGGACAAACACCGAACATGGAGATATTCCGAGTATGAGCTGTATACAAGGAGATAGAGAGAGAGAGCGTTATACACAGAGAGATATAGAGAGAGAGCGTTATACACAGAGAGATAGAGAGAGAGAGTGTTATACACAGGGAGATAGAGAGAGATAGCATGTTATACACAGAGAGATAGAGAGAGAGAGCGTTATACACAGGGAGATATAGAGAGAGAGCGTTATACACAGAGAGATAGAGAGAGAGAGCGTTATACACAGGGAGATAGAGAGAGAGAGCGTTATACACAGAGAGATAGAGAGAGAGAGCGTTATTCACAGGGAGATATAGAGAGAGAGCGTTATACACAGGGAGATAGAGAGAGAGCGTTATACACAGAGAGATAGAGAGAGAGAGCGTTATACACAGGGAGATATAGAGAGAGAGCGTTATACACAGGGAGATAGAGAGAGAGAGCGTTATACACAGGGAGATATAGAGAGAGAGCGTTATACACAGGGAGATAGAGAGAGAGAGCGTTATACACAGGGAGATAGAGAGAGAGCGTTATACACAGAGAGATAGAGAGAGAGAGCGTTATACACAGGGAGATAGAGAGAGATAGCATGTTATACACAGAGAGATAGAGAGAGAGAGAGCATTATACACAGAGAGATAGAGAGAGAGAGCATTATACACAGAGAGATAGAGAGAGAGAGCGTTATACACAGAGAGATAGAGAGAGAGAGCGTTATACACAGAGAGATAGAGAGAGAGAGAGCATTATACACAGAGAGATAGAGAGAGAGAGTGTTATACACAGGGAGATAGAGAGAGATAGCATGTTATACACAGAGAGATAGAGAGAGAGAGCGTTATACACAGGGAGATATAGAGAGAGAGCGTTATACACAGAGAGATAGAGAGAGAGAGCGTTATACACAGGGAGATAGAGAGAGAGAGCGTTATACACAGAGAGATAGAGAGAGAGAGCGTTATTCACAGGGAGATATAGAGAGAGAGCGTTATACACAGGGAGATAGAGAGAGAGCGTTATACACAGAGAGATAGAGAGAGAGCGTTATACACAGGGAGATATAGAGAGAGAGCGTTATACACAGGGAGATAGAGAGAGAGAGCGTTATACACAGAGAGATAGAGAGAGAGCGTTATACACAGGGAGATATAGAGAGAGAGCGTTATACACAGGGAGATATAGAGAGAGAGCGTTATACACAGGGAGATAGAGAGAGAGCGTTATACACAGGGAGATAGAGAGAGAGCGTTATACACAGAGAGATAGAGAGAGAGAGCGTTATACACAGGGAGATAGAGAGAGATAGCATGTTATACACAGAGAGATAGAGAGAGAGAGAGCATTATACACAGAGAGATAGAGAGAGAGAGAGCATTATACACAGAGAGATAGAGAGAGAGAGCGTTATACACAGAGAGATAGAGAGAGAGCGTTATACACAGAGAGATAGAGAGAGAGAGTGTTATACACAGAGAGATAGAGAGAGAGAGCGTTATACACAGGGAGATAGAGAGAGAGCGTTATACACAGAGAGATAGAGAGAGAGAGCGTTATACACAGGGAGATATAGAGAGAGAGCGTTATACACAGAGAGATAGAGAGAGAGAGCGTTATACACAGGGAGATAGAGAGAGAGCGTTATACACAGAGAGATAGAGAGAGAGAGCGTTATACACAGGGAGATAGAGAGAGAGCGTTATACACAGAGAGATAGAGAGAGAGAGCGTTATACACAGGGAGATATAGAGAGAGAGCGTTATACACAGGGAGATAGAGAGAGAGAGCGTTATACACAGGGAGATATAGAGAGAGAGCGTTATACACAGGGAGATAGAGAGAGAGAGCGTTATACACAGGGAGATAGAGAGAGAGAGCGTTATACACAGGGAGATAGAGAGAGAGAGCGTTATACACAGAGAGATAGAGAGAGATAGCATGTTATACACAGAGAGATAGAGAGAGAGAGCGTTATACACAGGGAGATATAGAGAGAGAGCGTTATACACAGAGAGATAGAGAGAGAGAGCGTTATACACAGGGAGATAGAGAGAGAGAGCGTTATACACAGAGAGATAGAGAGAGAGCGTTATACACAGGGAGATAGAGAGAGAGAGCGTTATACACAGAGAGATAGAGAGAGATAGCATGTTATACACAGAGAGATAGAGAGAGAGAGCGTTATACACAGGGAGATAGAGAGAGAGAGCGTTATACACAGAGAGATAGAGAGAGAGAGCGTTATACACAGGGAGATATAGAGAGAGAGCGTTATACACAGGGAGATAGAGAGAGAGAGCGTTATACACAGGGAGATATAGAGAGAGAGCGTTATACACAGGGAGATAGAGAGAGAGCGTTATACACAGGGAGATAGAGAGAGAGCGTTATACACAGAGAGATAGAGAGAGAGAGCGTTATACACAGGGAGATAGAGAGAGATAGCATGTTATACACAGAGAGATAGAGAGAGAGAGAGCATTATACACATAGAGATAGAGAGAGAGAGAGCATTATACACAGAGAGATAGAGAGAGAGAGCGTTATACACAGAAAGATAGAGAGAGAGCGTTATACACAGAGAGATAGAGAGAGAGAGTGTTATACACAGAGAGATAGAGAGAGAGAGCGTTATACACAGGGAGATAGAGAGAGAGCGTTATACACAGAGAGATAGAGAGAGAGAGAGCGTTATACACAGGGAGATATAGAGAGAGAGCGTTATACACAGAGAGATAGAGAGAGAGAGCGTTATACACAGGGAGATAGAGAGAGAGCGTTATACACAGAGAGATAGAGAGAGAGAGAGCGTTATACACAGGGAGATATAGAGAGAGAGCGTTATACACAGGAAGATAGAGAGAGAGAGCGTTATACACAGGGAGATAGAGAGAGAGCGTTATACACAGAGAGATAGAGAGAGAGAGCGTTATTCACAGGGAGATATAGAGAGAGAGCGTTATACACAGGGAGATAGAGAGAGAGCGTTATACACAGAGAGATAGAGAGAGAGCGTTATACACAGGGAGATATAGAGAGAGAGCGTTATACACAGGGAGATAGAGAGAGAGAGCGTTATACACAGAGAGATAGAGAGAGAGCGTTATACACAGGGAGATATAGAGAGAGAGCGTTATACACAGGGAGATATAGAGAGAGAGCGTTATACACAGGGAGATAGAGAGAGAGCGTTATACACAGGGAGATAGAGAGAGAGCGTTATACACAGAGAGATAGAGAGAGAGAGCGTTATACACAGGGAGATAGAGAGAGATAGCATGTTATACACAGAGAGATAGAGAGAGAGAGAGCATTATACACAGAGAGATAGAGAGAGAGAGCGTTATACACAGGGAGATATAGAGAGAGAGCGTTATACACAGAGAGATAGAGAGAGAGAGCGTTATAAACAGGGAGATAGAGAGAGAGCGTTATACACAGAGAGATAGAGAGAGAGAGCGTTATACACAGGGAGATATAGAGAGAGAGCGTTATACACAGGGAGATAGAGAGAGAGAGCGTTATACACAGGGAGATATAGAGAGAGAGCGTTATACACAGGGAGATAGAGAGAGAGAGCGTTATACACAGGGAGATAGAGAGAGAGAGCGTTATACACAGGGAGATAGAGAGAGAGAGCGTTATACACAGAGAGATAGAGAGAGATAGCATGTTATACACAGAGAGATAGAGAGAGAGAGCGTTATACACAGGGAGATATAGAGAGAGAGCGTTATACACAGAGAGATAGAGAGAGAGAGCGTTATAAACAGGGAGATAGAGAGAGAGAGCGTTATACACAGAGAGATAGAGAGAGAGCGTTATACACAGGGAGATAGAGAGAGAGAGCGTTATACACAGAGAGATAGAGAGAGATAGCATGTTATACACAGAGAGATAGAGAGAGAGAGCGTTATACACAGGGAGATGGAGAGAGAGAGCGTTATACACAGAGAGATAGAGAGAGAGAGCGTTATACACAGGGAGATATAGAGAGAGAGCGTTATACACAGGGAGATAGAGAGAGAGAGCGTTATACACAGGGAGATATAGAGAGAGAGCGTTATACACAGGGAGATAGAGAGAGAGAGCGTTATACACAGGGAGATAGAGAGAGAGCGTTATACACAGAGAGATAGAGAGAGAGAGCGTTATACACAGGGCGATAGAGAGAGATAGCATGTTATACACAGAGAGATAGAGAGAGAGAGCATTATACACAGAGAGATAGAGAGAGAGAGAGCATTATACACAGAGAGATAGAGAGAGAGAGCGTTATACACAGAGAGATAGAGAGAGAGCGTTATACACAGAGAGATAGAGAGAGAGAGTGTTATACACAGAGAGATAGAGAGAGAGAGCGTTATACACAGGGAGATAGAGAGAGAGCGTTATACACAGAGAGATAGAGAGAGAGAGCGTTATACACAGGGAGATATAGAGAGAGAGCGTTATACACAGAGTGATAGAGAGAGAGAGCGTTATAAACAGGGAGATAGAGAGAGAGCGTTATACACAGAGAGATAGAGAGAGAGAGCGTTATACACAGGGAGATATAGAGAGAGAGCGTTATACACAGGGAGATAGAGAGAGAGAGCGTTATACACAGGGAGATATAGAGAGAGAGCGTTATACACAGGGAGATAGAGAGAGAGAGCGTTATACACAGGGAGATAGAGAGAGAGAGCGTTATACACAGGGAGATAGAGAGAGAGAGCGTTATACACAGAGAGATAGAGAGAGATAGCATGTTATACACAGAGAGATAGAGAGAGAGAGCGTTATACACAGGGAGATATAGAGAGAGAGCGTTATACACAGAGAGATAGAGAGAGAGAGCGTTATACACAGGGAGATAGAGAGAGAGAGCGTTATACACAGAGAGATAGAGAGAGAGCGTTATACACAGGGAGATAGAGAGAGAGAGCGTTATACACAGAGAGATAGAGAGAGATAGCATGTTATACACAGAGAGATAGAGAGAGAGAGCGTTATACACAGGGAGATAGAGAGAGAGAGCGTTATACACAGAGAGATAGAGAGAGAGAGCGTTATACACAGGGAGATATAGAGAGAGAGCGTTATACACAGGGAGATAGAGAGAGAGAGCGTTATACACAGGGAGATATAGAGAGAGAGCGTTATACACAGGGAGATAGAGAGAGAGAGCGTTATACACAGGGAGATAGAGAGAGAGCGTTATACACAGAGAGATAGAGAGAGAGAGCGTTATACACAGGGAGATAGAGAGAGATAGCATGTTATACACAGAGAGATAGAGAGAGAGAGAGCATTATACACATAGAGATAGAGAGAGAGAGAGCATTATACACAGAGAGATAGAGAGAGAGAGCGTTATACACAGAAAGATAGAGAGAGAGCGTTATACACAGAGAGATAGAGAGAGAGAGTGTTATACACAGAGAGATAGAGAGAGAGAGCGTTATACACAGGGAGATAGAGAGAGAGCGTTATACACAGAGAGATAGAGAGAGAGAGCGTTATACACAGGGAGATATAGAGAGAGAGCGTTATACACAGAGAGATAGAGAGAGAGAGCGTTATACACAGGGAGATAGAGAGAGAGCGTTATACACAGAGAGATAGAGAGAGAGAGCGTTATACACAGGGAGATATAGAGAGAGAGCGTTATACACAGGAAGATAGAGAGAGAGAGCGTTATACACAGGGAGATAGAGAGAGAGCGTTATACACAGAGAGATAGAGAGAGAGAGCGTTATTCACAGGGAGATATAGAGAGAGAGCGTTATACACAGAGAGATAGAGAGAGAGCGTTATACACAGAGAGATAGAGAGAGAGCGTTATACACAGGGAGATATAGAGAGAGAGCGTTATACACAGGGAGATAGAGAGAGAGAGCGTTATACACAGAGAGATAGAGAGAGAGCGTTATACACAGGGAGATATAGAGAGAGAGCGTTATACACAGGGAGATATAGAGAGAGAGCGTTATACACAGGGAGATAGAGAGAGAGCGTTATACACAGGGAGATAGAGAGAGAGCGTTATACACAGAGAGATAGAGAGAGATAGCATGTTATACACAGAGAGATAGAGAGAGAGAGAGCATTATACACAGAGAGATAGAGAGAGAGAGAGCATTATACACAGAGAGATAGAGAGAGAGAGCGTTATACACAGAGAGATAGAGAGAGAGCGTTATACACAGAGAGATAGAGAGAGAGAGTGTTATACACAGAGAGATAGAGAGAGAGAGCGTTATACACAGGGAGATAGAGAGAGAGCGTTATACACAGAGAGATAGAGAGAGAGAGCGTTATACACAGGGAGATATAGAGAGAGAGCGTTATACATAGAGAGATAGAGAGAGAGAGCGTTATACACAGGGAGATAGAGAGAGAGCGTTATACACAGAGAGATAGAGAGAGAGAGCGTTATACACAGGGAGATATAGAGAGAGAGCGTTATACACAGGGAGATAGAGAGAGAGAGCGTTATACACAGGGAGATATAGAGAGAGAGCGTTATACACAGGGAGATAGAGAGAGAGAGCGTTATACACAGGGAGATAGAGAGAGAGAGCGTTATACACAGGGAGATAGAGAGAGAGAGCGTTATACACAGAGAGATAGAGAGAGATAGCATGTTATACACAGAGAGATAGAGAGAGAGAGCGTTATACACAGGGAGATATAGAGAGAGAGCGTTATACACAGAGAGATAGAGAGAGAGAGCGTTATACACAGGGAGATAGAGAGAGAGAGCGTTATACACAGAGAGATAGAGAGAGAGCGTTATACACAGGGAGATAGAGAGAGAGAGCGTTATACACAGAGAGATAGAGAGAGATAGCATGTTATACACAGAGAGATAGAGAGAGAGAGCGTTATACACAGGGAGATAGAGAGAGAGAGCGTTATACACAGAGAGATAGAGAGAGAGAGCGTTATACACAGGGAGATATAGAGAGAGAGCGTTATACACAGGGAGATAGAGAGAGAGAGCGTTATACACAGGGAGATATAGAGAGAGAGCGTTATACACAGGGAGATAGAGAGAGAGAGCGTTATACACAGGGAGATAGAGAGAGAGCGTTATACACAGAGAGATAGAGAGAGAGAGCGTTATACACAGGGAGATAGAGAGAGATAGCATGTTATACACAGAGAGATAGAGAGAGAGAGAGCATTATACACATAGAGATAGAGAGAGAGAGAGAGCATTATACACAGAGAGATAGAGAGAGAGAGCGTTATGCACAGAAAGATAGAGAGAGAGCGTTATACACAGAGAGATAGAGAGAGAGAGTGTTATACAGAGAGAGATAGAGAGAGAGAGCGTTATACACAGGGAGATAGAGAGAGAGCGTTATACACAGAGAGATAGAGAGAGAGAGCGTTATACACAGGGAGATATAGAGAGAGAGCGTTATACACAGAGAGATAGAGAGAGAGAGCGTTATACACAGGGAGATAGAGAGAGAGCGTTATACACAGAGAGATAGAGAGAGAGAGTGTTATACACAGAGAGATAGAGAGAGAGAGCGTTATACACAGGGAGATATAGAGAGAGAGCGTTATACACAGGAAGATAGAGAGAGAGAGCGTTATACACAGGGAGATATAGAGAGAGAGCGTTATACACAGGGAGATAGATAGAGAGAGCGTTATACACAGAGAGATAGAGAGAGAGAGCGTTATACACAGGGAGATAGAGAGAGAGAGCGTTATACACAGAGAGATAGAGAGAGATAGCATGTTATACACAGAGAGATAGAGAGAGAGAGCGTTATACACAGGGAGATAGAGAGAGAGAGCGTTATACACAGAGAGATAGAGAGAGAGAGCGTTATACACAGGGAGATAGAGAGAGAGAGCGTTATACACAGAGAGATAGAGAGAGAGCGTTATACACAGGGAGATACAGAGAGAGAGCGTTATACACAGGGAGATAGAGAGAGAGAGCGTTATACACAGAGAGATAGAGAGAGAGAGCGTTATACACAGGGAGATAGAGAGAGAGAGCGTTATACACAGGGAGATATAGAGAGAGCGTTATACACAGGGAGATAGAGAGAGAGCGTTATACACAGAGAGATAGAGAGAGATAGCATGTTATACACAGGGAGATAGAGAGAGAGAGCGTTATACACAGAGATAGAGAGAGAGAGAGCGTTATACACAGAGAGATAGAGAGATAGAGTGTTATACACAGGGAGATAGAGAGAGAGAGCGTTATACACAGAGAGATAGAGAGAGAGAGCGTTATGCACAGGGAGATATCGAGAGAGAGCGTTATACACAGGGAGATAGAGAGAGAGAGCGTTATACACAGAGAGATAGAGAGAGAGAGCGTTATACACAGAGAGATAGAGAGAGAGAGCGTTATACACAGAGATAGAGAGAGAGAGCGTTATACACAGAGAGATAGAGAGAGAGAGAGCGTTATACACAGGGAGATAGAGAGAGAGAGCGTTATACACAGGGAGATAGAGAGAGAGAGCGTTATACACAGAGAGATAGAGAGAGATAGCATGTTATACACAGAGAGATAGAGAGAGAGAGCGTTATACACAGGGAGATATAGAGAGAGAGCATTATACACAGGGAGATAGAGAGAGAGAGCGTTATACACAGAGATAGAGAGAGAGAGAGCGTTATACACAGAGAGATAGAGAGATAGAGTGTTATACACAGGGAGATAGAGAGAGAGAGCGTTATACACAGAGAGATAGAGAGAGAGAGCGTTATACACAGGGAGATATAGAGAGAGAGCGTTATACACAGGGAGATAGAGAGAGAGAGCGTTATACACAGAGAGATAGAGAGAGAGAGCGTTATACACAGAGAGATAGAGAGAGAGAGCGTTATACACAGAGATAGAGAGAGAGAGCGTTATACACAGAGAGATAGAGAGAGAGAGAGCGTTATACACAGGGAGATATGGAGAGATAGCATGTTATACACAGAGAGATAGAGAGAGATAGCATGTTATACACAGAGAGATAGAGAGAGAGAGCCGTATACACAGGGAGATAGAGAGAGAGAGCGTTATACACAGAGAGATAGAGAGAGAGAGCGTTATACACAGAGAGATAGAGAGAGAGAGCGTTATACACAGAGAGATAGAGAGAGAGAGAGCGTTATACACAGAGATAGATAGAGAGAGCGTTATACACAGAGAGATAGAGAGAGAGAGAGCGTTATACACAGGGAGATATAGAGAGATAGCATGTTATACACAGAGAGATAGAGAGAGATAGCATGTTATACACAGAGAGATAGAGAGAGAGAGCGTTATACACAGGGAGATAGAGAGAGAGAGCGTTATACACAGAGAGATAGAGAGAGAGAGTTATACACAGAGAGATAGAGAGAGAGAGCGTTATACACAGAGAGATAGAGAGAGAGAGCGTTATACACAGAGAGATAGAGAGAGAGAACGTTATACACAGAGAGATATAGAGAGAGAGAGCGTTATACACAGAGAGATAGAGAGAGAGAGCGTTATACACAGGGAGATAGAGAGAGAGAGCGTTATACACAGAGAGATAGAGAGAGATAGCATGTTATACACAGGGAGATAGAGAGAGAGAGCGTTATACACAGGGAGATAGAGAGAGAGAGCGTTATACACAGGGAGATAGAGAGAGAGAGCGTTATACACAGGGAGATAGAGAGAGAGAGCGTTATACACAGGGAGATAGAGAGAGAGAGCGTTATACACAGGGAGATAGAGAGAGAGAGCGTTATACACAGGGAGATAGAGAGAGAGAGCGTTATACACAGGGAGATAGAGAGAGCGTTATATGTAGGGAGATATAGAGAGAACATTATATGCAGGGAGATATAGAGAGAACGTTATATGCAGGGAGATAAAGAGTGTACATGTTATATACAGACAGTTACAGAGAGTACATGTTATACACAGGGAGATATATTCAGAACATGTTATATACAGGGAGATATAGAGAGCATGTGTTATATACAGGCAGCTGCAGAGAGTAGATGTTACATACAGGGAGATATAGAGAGTACATGTTACATACAGGGAGATATAGAGAGAACATGTTATACACAGGGAGATATGGAGAGAACACGGGGGAAAAATTTGTTAAGGGCGGTTTTCGGGCGGGGGTAGCGCGATGCAGTAGATGAACTTCGTGCTACCTGCCAATTACCATGATATCTCCGTGCAGCCAACGCAACCCGCACTGCTGAGAGGCTGCTCAGAGAATGAGGAAGTTGGAAATGGGGCGTGGACAGCGCACGTCATCAGCAGCCTGCACTACTTAAAGGTGCAGGTGCACATTTCAAATGGCAGGTACACAGCTTACTTGGAGAAAGGACAGATGGCCACGAGGGTAGCAGGACCGGCACGAGAGAGGGCTCCACGATTCTCTGATAGTGCTCTGAAGGCCCTGGTGGAAGGGGTGGATGAAAGGAGGGCCAGCATGTACCCGCAGAGTGGCAGGAGACCCCCCCAGGCTGCAGCTCCGCAGGCATTGGCAGGCTGTGGCGCAGGAAGTAAACGCCAGGAGCATTGCACCATGCACGTGGGTGCAGTGCCGGAAGAAGTTCAATGATTTGACACGAGTGGTCAAGGTGAGTGAATGCAAGTGTCAAGTGGCACATCCTACCAACTGGACCACTGCTCCACACACAACACCTTCCCCTCACCCACCCACCAACAAACAATGCCCATCCATACTCGGCATGCTGCATCTCACCCGCACATAGTACTACACTTGCAGGCCACACAACCATCACTCATAAGTCACACAAACTGGCAGCTATTCGACCACGACAGGCACATCACCCACACACATAGAACCATAGAAAAGATACAGCACAGAAGGGGGTCTTTCGGCCCATCGTGTCTGCGCCGGCTCGAAGAACAACCAGGTGCCCATTCTAATCCCACCTTCCAGCACCCAGTCCAGGTACTTTTTGAAAGAGTTGAGGGTCCCTGCCTCTACCACCAATTCGGGCAACGAATTCCCTACACCCACCACCCTCTAATCCTTCCGCCAATCAACTTAAATCTATGTCATCTAGTTCTTGAACTCTCCGCTAGTCACCTTGTAGGACACTCACTGACACACTGTCCTCTGTTTTGCAGGAGAAGGTGGCGCATAACAGCCAGCAGCAGGAGAGACCTGAGGGTGGACGGGTACGTTTACACGTCCTCACCCCCCTAGAGGAGACGGTGCTGCGGATCATTGGGCGGGCCGTCGCTGCAGCCGTCACAACGTGCCACGCTGGAGGTCCCGGTCAAGGGGGTCTCTGTATATCTAATGCTCCTTCTCCTTTTCCCATAATCTTTTCTGATTCACGTGCTGTACATGCTGTCAGCACACACCTCTTCCTTGCTCCTCTCCCCACTCCACAACTCAACCTGTTTCCCTTTGTCATTGCAGATACCCAAGAACACGTGACGGCACCCGAGGGGGAGGGGGAGGAGGAGGAGGAGGAGGAGGAGACTGAAGCCACACCGTCACTCGATCTGACACTCGCACCCACCAGCTCAGAGACTGACACTGCGCGTCCTTTAGAGGTGAGGTTAGAGGAGGGATCTGCACGTGGTGAGACACCGAGCACAAATGATCAGGAGCTGGGGCGGAGGGAACGGATATCACAGGTGCACCTGTGGAACCCACCATGATGCAGCGTCTGATGATCGATGTCACAGCTTCCATTGCAGCACAAACATCTGCCATCCAAGGTCTGACTGCTGCCTTAGAAGCTCAGACTGCTGCTATCGTGGCTCTGGGGACCACTGTGGAACGGGGCTTCCAGGGCATCACAGCACTCCAGCAATCCGTTCTCCAGCTGATCACCAGGATTACTGAGGCGCCACCCCGGGAGAGTGGCAGTGGCGCCATGGCAGTCGGACCTGCTGTCCTCTCTCAGGACGACAGCATTCCTGCTCCCACCACTGCCACTCCACCAGTGCCCCTGTTGTTGCCTGTCAGCCAGCCAGGCCAGACTGCTGCAGCCCAGGCTGACATGGTGCAGTCTGAAGCCGGGCCCTCCAGGCCCAGAGCTGCTCGAGGTCGTCCTCCAAGGTCATCTGGACATTCCTCCATTGAAGGTCAGCAGCCTCCCACCACCCATGCTCCAGCCACTGGGGAAGCACCTCGTAGGAGCACTGGGATAGGTAAAGGCACACGGACAACAGGCACTGAGGGAATGCACAAGGGGGAATAGTTCTGTTGTGTTTGCATATTTTCATTTATTAATCGATAAATGAAAGTTTGATTTTGCATTTGGTGATGGTTTTTATTTATGCAATGAGCTGAGAGGGACACCAATGTGTAATCAGATGGAGGATGATTTGATTGTCTTGTGGGAGGGGAAAGGTGGGGAATGTGGGAGTGTTGGTGAGTTGGGGGATGTAGTTCACATTATTGATAGCGGGCACGGATCAGGCGAGCACGCACAGCCCTTGCAGACAAGGCGTGTGGTTCCTGCTGCACCCGTACGTCTTCCTCCACCTCCACTTCTGGCTCCACCCCCTCCTGCTGCTCCTCCTCAGCCTCTTCCTCATCCTGCTCCTCCACCTCTTCCTCCTCAGCCTCCTCCTCCTCCACCTCTGGCTCAGGGTCTTCTCCAATCAATGGTGGCAAAGGCTGGTCCCTCATGATGGCGAGGTTGTGCAGCATGCAGCAGACCACCACGAATCTGCCCACCCGCTCAGGGGAGTCCTGCAGGGCTCCTCCAGACCGGTCCACGCAGTGAAAGTGTTGTTTGAGGAGGCCTATAGTGTGCTCCACGATGTTACGTGTGGCAGCATGGCTCTCATTATAGGCCTGCTGTGCACGTGTGCGTGGGTTCCTGACCGGTGTCATGAGCCACGGCGTGAGGGGATAGCCCTTGTCGCCCAGTAGCCGGCCTTTGACTTGCTGAGTCGGGTGAAAGATAGCTGGCACGTTGGACTGCCGCATGACGAAGGCATCTTGACTGCTCCCAGGGTAGCGGGCATCGACCTCCAAGATGCGATGCGTGTGGTCCTTTCGGTTGACAAAGACAGCTGAGTTGATGTGCGGGGCACGCAGGGCAATATGTGTGCAGTCCATGGCACCCTGCACCATGGGGAAGCCAGCAATGCGGGCGATCCCCCCGTGCTCGCTTGTTCTGTTTGTCTCTGTGGAGAGGGAAGGTGATGAACCTGTTCCTCATGTGGTACAGTGCATCTGTGACCTCCCTTATGCAGCAGTGCACTGCACACTGTGAGATGTTGCACATAGTGCAACGGAGCACCGAGTGAGACAACTGAGAGTTTGGTGAGAGTGGGAGTTCGGTGAAGTGAGGTGCTGCTTTGCCTTGCTTTTCCTAACTTTTCCCGCAGAGCGGCGGTAGACTTGAGCAGCAGAAGACTGAGAGTGGGGATAGAAGCAGCAGCAGACCTGCAACAAGAGACAACTACTGTGCGACGTCATAAGTGAGGCAGGAAAGTCCGAGAGGTGAGGACAGTATAAAAGGAGAGACCGAGAGTGGGAGGAGAGTCTGAGAGGTGAACGCAGTGTAAATCTAAGGCAAGTCATGGCAGCAGAGCTCGCACCCGTGATATGCTCTTCCTGCACTATGTGGGAAGTCATGGACACTACCAGTGTCCCTGGCGACCATAAGAACATAAGAAATAGGAGCAGGAGTAGGCCAATCGGCCCCTCGAGCCTGCTCCGCCATTCAATAAGATCATGTGTGCAGGAAGTGTGTCCAGCTGCAGCTACTGGTTAACCGCAATACAGAGCTGGAGCTGCGGGTGGATTCACTGTGGAGCATCCGCGATGCTGAGACTATCGTGGATAGCACGTTCAGTGAGGTGGTCACACCGCAGGTAAAGATTACGCAGGCAGAAAGGAAATGGGTGACCGCCAGGCAGAGTAAAAGTACTAGGCAGGTAGAGCAGGAGTCCCCTGGGGCCATCTCCCTCTCAAACAGATATTCTGCTTTGGATACTGTTGGGGGAGATGGCTTATCGGGGAAAGCAGCAAGAGGCAGGTTCCGGGCACCACGGGTGGCTCTGCTGCACAGGAGGGGAGGAAGAAGAGTGGCAGGGCTATAGTGATAGGGGATTCAATTGTAAGGGGAACAGATAGGCGTTTCTGCGGCCGCAAACGTGACTCCAGGATGGTATGTTGCCTCCCTGGTGCTAGGGTCAAGGATGTCATGGAGCGGCTGCAGGGCATTCTGGAGGGGGAGGGTGAACAGCCAGTAGTCGTGGTCCATATCGGTACCAACGACATAGGTAAAAAAAGGGATGAGGTCCTGCAAGGTGAATTTAAGGAGTTAAGAGATAAATTAAAAAGCAGGACCTCAAAGGTAGTGATCTCAGGATTACTACCAGTGCCACATGCTAGTGAGTATAGGAACAGGAGAATAGACAGGATGAATGCGTAGCTGCAGGGATGGTGTAGGAGGGAGGGATTTAGATTCCTGGGACATTGAGACCGGTTCTGGGGAAGGTGGGACCTGTACAAACGGGACGGGTTACACCCGAGCAGGACCGGGACTAATGTCCTCGCGGGGGTGTTTGCTAGTGCTGTTGGGAAAGGTTTAAACTAGAGTGGCAGGGGGATGGGAACCTGAGCGGGGAGTCAGAAGGGAGTAAAGTTGAGAGCAGCAAGAGAGGGGAAGACCCAGGGGAAATTTACAATACAAATAGTACAAACAGTTGGTCAAGAACAAGTGAAAGGGAAAAGCGTAGAGCAGCGGAAAGAAAGTGTACTTTAGACACTACAGATAAAGTGAAAACTAGAAGGCGTAAGGCGATTAACCCAGCATCAAAGCTGAAGGTCAGACGAGGGTGTGTGGCCCAACTAAGAGTTCTATACACAAATGATGGAGTATAAGGAATAAATTAAATGAAGTACAGGTTCAAATTCAAATTGGAGGGTATGACATGATAGTTATTACTGAGACATGGCTGCAGGATGGTCAGGATTGGGAACTAAATATATCAGGTTATAAGGTCTACAGGAGAGATAGGGAAAATGGAAGAGGGGGAGGAGTAGCCTTAGTGATTAGAGATGAAATCAATTCAATGATAAAGGAGGATATAATGAAAGGTAAGCAGCCAACAGAGACCTTATGGGTTGAATTGAGAAATAGGAAAGGATCTAAGACTATAGTGGGAGTTGTGTATAGGACCCCTAGCACTGAAAGTGGGGATATTGTCATTGACAATGGGGAAATGGCGGACATGTTGAACAATTACTTTGCATCAGTATTTACAGTAGAAAAAGAGGATAGCATGCCGGAAATCCCAAGAAAACTAATATTGAATCGGGGACAGGGACTCAATAAAATTAACATAAGTAAAGCAACAGTAATGAAGAAAATAATAGCACTAAAGAGCGACAAATCCCCAGGACCAGATGGTTTCCATCCCAGGGTTTTAAAGGAAGTAGGTGAGCACATTGCGGATGCCCTAACTATAATCTTTCAAAGTTCTCTAGATTCAGGAACTGTCCCTCTAGATTGGAAAATTGCACATGTCACTCCACTTTTTAAGAAAGGAGAGAGAGGGAAACCAGGGAATTATAGACCAGTTAGCCTAACATCTTTTGTGGGGAAAATGCTGGAGTCTATAATTAAGGATAGGGTGACTGAACACCTCGAGAATTTTCAGTTAATCAGGGAGAGCCAGCATGGATTTGTGAAAGGTAGGTCGTGCCTGACAGATCTGATTGAATTTTTTGAAGAGGTGACTAAAGTAGTGGACAGGGGAATGTCAATGGATGTTATTTATATGGACTTCCAGAAGGCATTTGATAAGGTCCCACATAAGAGACTATTAGCTAAGATAGAAGCCCATGGAATCGAGGGAAAAGTACGGACTTGGTTAGGAAGTTGGCTGAGCGAAAGGCGACAGAGAGTAGGGATAATGGGTAAGTACTCACATTGGCAGGATGTGACTAGTGGAGTCCCACAGGGATCTGTCTTGGGGCCTCAATTATTCACAATATTTATTAACGACTTAGATGAACATGATGTGGAGATGCCGGTGATGGACTGGGGTGGACAAATGTAAAGAGTCGCACAACACCAGGTTATAGTCCAACAGCTTTATTTGAAATCACAAGCTTTCACCTGACGAAGGAGGAAGCCTCCGAAAGCTTGTGATTTCATAGAATCATAGAAGTTACAACATGGAAACAGGCCCTTCGGCCCAACATGTCCATGTCGCCCAGTTTATACCACTAAGCTAGTCCCAATTGCCTGCACTTGGCCCATATCCCTCGATACCCATCTTCCCCATGTAACTGTCCAAATGCTTTTTAAAAGACAAAATTGTACCCGCATTTATCTAAATTAAACTCCATCTGCCATTCATCGGCCCACTGGCCCAATTTATCAAGATCCCGTTGCAATCCTAGATAACCTTCTTCACTGTCCACAATGCCACCAATCTTGGTGTCATCTGCAAACTTACTAACCATGCCTCCTAAATTCTCATCCAAATCATTAATATAAATAACAAATAACAGCGGACCCAGCACCGATCCCTGAGGCACACCGCTGGACACAGGCATCCAGTTTGAAAAACAACCCTCGACAACCACCCTCTGTCTTCTGTCGTCAAGCCAATTTTGTATCCAATTGGCTACCTCACCTTGGATCCCATGAGATTTAACCTTATGTAACAACCTACCATGCGGTACCTTGTCAAATGCTTTGCTGAAGTCCATGTAGACCACGTCTACTGCACAGCCCTCATCTATCTTCTTGGTTACCCCTTCAAAAAACTCAATCAAATTCGTGAGACATGATTTTCCTCTCACAAAACCATGCTGACTGTTCCTAATTAGTCCCTGCCTCTCCAAATGCCTGTAGATTCTGTCCCTCAGAATACCCTCTAACAACTTACCCACTACAGATGTCAGGCTCACTGGTCTGTAGTTCCCAGGCTTTTCCCTGCCGCCCTTCTTAAACAAAGGCACAACATTTGCTACCCTCCAATCTTCAGGCACCTCACCTGTAGCGGTGGATGATTCAAATATCTCTGCTAGGGGACCCGCAATTTCCTCCCTAACCTCCCATAACGTCCTGGGAT
Source organism: Heptranchias perlo (assembly GCF_035084215.1). Lineage (NCBI taxonomy): Eukaryota > Metazoa > Chordata > Chondrichthyes > Hexanchiformes > Hexanchidae > Heptranchias > Heptranchias perlo. The sequence continues at coordinate 2,964,659 of NC_090353.1, read as the reverse complement.
ACATTTCATCAGGTCCCGGAGATTTATCTACCTTGATGCGCGTTAAGACTTCCAGCACCTCCCTCTCTGTAATATGTACACTCCTCAAGACATCACTATTTATTTCCCCAAGTTCCCTAACATCCATGCCTTTCTCAACCGTAAATACCGATGTGAAATATTCATTCAGGATCTCACCCATCTCTTGTGGTTCCGCACATAGATGACCTTGTTGATCCTTAAGAGGCCCTACTCTCTCCCTTGTTACCCTTTTGCCCTTTATGTATTTGTAGAAGCTCTTTGGATTCACCTTTGCCTGATCTGCCAAAGCAATCTCATATCCCCTTTTTGCCCTCCTGATTTCTCTCTTAACTCTACTCCGGCAATCTCTATACTCTTCAAGGGATCCACTTGATCCCAGCTGCATATGCATGTCATATGCCTCCTTCTTATTTTTGACTAGGGCCTCAATCTCCCGAGTCATCCAAGGTTCCCTACTTCTACCAGCCTTGCCCTTCACTTTATAAGGAATGTGCTTACACTGAACCCTGGTTAACACACTTTTGAAAGCCTCCCACTTACCAGACGTCCCTTTGCCTGCCAACAGACTCTCCCAATCAACTTCTGAAAGTTCCTGTCTAATACCATCAAAATTGGCCTTTCCCCAATTTAGAATTTTAACTTTTGGGCCAGACCTATCCTTCTCCATAGCTATCTTAAAACTAATGGAATTATGATCACTGGTCCCAAAGTGATCCCTCACTAACACTTCTGTCACCTGCCCTTCCTTATTTCCCAAGAGGAGGTCAAGTTTTGCCCCCTCTCTAGTCGGGCCATCCACATACTGAATGAGAAATTCCTCCTGAATACACTCAACAAATTTCTCTCCATCCAAGCCCCTAATGCTATGGCTGTCCCAGTCAATGTTGGGAAAGTTAAAGTCCCCTACTATTACCACCCTATTTTTCTTGCAGCTGTCTGTAATCTCCTTACATATTTGCTCCTCAATTTCCCGTTGACTATTTGGGGGTCTGTTGTACAATCCTATCAAAGTGATCTCTCCCTTCTTATTTTTCAGTTCTACCCATATGGACTCAGTGGGCGAACCCTCGGATATATCCCCTCTCACTACTGCCGTGATGTTCTCCCTAATCAAGAACGCAACTCCCCCTCCTCTCTTACCTCCTGCTCTATCTTTCCTATAGCATCTGTACCCTGGAACATTGAGCTGCCAGTCCTGCCCCTCCCTTAGCCATGTTTCAGTAATAGCTATAACATCCCAGTCCCATGTACCCATCCATGCCCTGAGTTCATCTGCCTTGCCCATCAGACTTCTTGCATTGAAATAAATGCAGTTTAATCTAGTCTTCCCTTGGTCTTTGCCCTGCTTTCTCAGACCATCTGTCCGGTCATGTTCTGTACACTCTCCCTTACTGCCTTTTGTTTCTGTCACCACTTTATTTCCCACTGACTTCCTGCATCGGTTCCCATCCCCCTGCCACATTAGTTTAAACCCTCCCCAACAGCACTAGCAAACACTCCCCCTAGGACATTGGTTCCAGTCCTGCCCAGATGCAGACCGTCCAATTTGTACTGGTCCCACCTCCCCCAGAACCGGTTCCAATGGCCCAGGAATTTGAATCCCTCCCTCTTGCACCATCTCTCAAGCCACGTATTCATCTTAGCTATCCTGTCATTCCTACTCTGACTTGCCCGTGGCACTGGTAGCAATCCTGAGATTACTACCCTTGAGGTCCTACTCTTTAGTTTAACTCCTAACTCCCTAAATTCAGCTTGTAGGACCTCATCCTGTTTTTTACCTATATCGTTGGTGCCTATATGCACCACGACAACTGGCTGTTCACCCTCCCCCTCCAGAATGTCCTGCAGCCGCTCCGAGACATCCTTGACCCTTGTACCAGGGAGGCAACATACCATCCTGGAGTCTCGGTTGCGTCCGCAGAAACGCCTGTCTATTCCCCTTACAATCGAGTCCCCTATCACTATAGCTCTGCCACTCTTTTTCCTGCCCTCCTGTGCAGCAGAGCCAGCCACGGTGCCATGAACCTGGCCACTGCCACCTTCCCCTGGTGAGCCATCTCCGCCAACAGTATCCAAAACGGTATACCTGTTTTGGAGGGAGATGACCGCAGGGGACCCCTGCACTGCCTTCCTACTCTTCCTCTGTCTGTTGGTCACCCATTCACTATCTCCCTCAGTAATTTTTATCTGCGGTGTGACCAACTCACTGAACGTGCTATCCACGACTTTCTCAGCATCGCGGATGCTCCAAAGTGAGTCCATCCGCAGCTCCAGAGCCGTCAAGCGGTCAAACAATAGCTGCAGCTGGACACACTTCCCGCAGGTGAAGGAATCAGGGATACAGGAAGGAGCCCTGAATTCCCACATCCCACAAGAGGAACATGACACGGCGCTGGGATCTCCTGCCATGACTTAACCCTTAAATTAGCTTAAGAACAACTACAGTGTCAAGAGAAAAAAAAAGGAAAGAAAAACTACTTACCACTAACTTTAAGGAGTTTACTCCTTTATATTGTTCTCAATTTAGAGAATGTTAACTACACTAGGGACCTTGATTCACTAAAAAATAAACGCTACTTCCTATAAGACCTGCAGACCTTCCCTTTCCTTTTACTTCAGTTACTGTAGATAAGGAGAAATACTCACCTGAACCTACTCACCAATCAGGTGCCTCCCCTGTGTCGCGTCCCGATCTGATTCCTGACGTCACTTCGAACTCGGTCGCAGCTCCGCTCGGCTCGGCTCCTCTCAGCTGTTCTCAGCGCTCTGAAATCCCGCCTTTTATCGGACGCTCCCTCCGCTCGGCTCGGCTCCTCTCAGCTGTTCTCAGCGCTCTGAAATCCCGCCTTTTATCGGACGCTCCCTCCGCTCGGCTCGGCTCCTCTCAGCTGTTCTCAGCGCTCTGAAATCCCGCCTTTTATCGGACGCTCCCTCCGCTCGGCTCGGCTCCTCTCAGCTGTTGGACTATAACCTGGTGTTGTAAGACTCCTTAAACTTAGATGAAGGCATAGAAAGTCTCATATCTAAGGTTGCCGATGACACAAAGATTGGTGGCATTGTAAGCTGTGTAGATGAAAACATAAAATTACAAAGCGATATTGATAGATTAGGTGAATGGGCAAAACTGTGGCAAATGGAATTCAATGTAGGCAAATGTGAGGTCATCCACTTTGGATCAAAAAAGGATAGAACAGGGTACTTTCTAAATGGTAAAAAGTTAAAAACAGTGGATGTCCAAAGGGACTTAGGGATTCAGGTACATAGATCATTGAAGTGTCATGAACAGGTGCAGAAAATAATCAAGAAGGCAAATGGAATATCTAGAGGATATATATCTAGAGGACTAGAGTACAAGGGGGCAGAAGTTATGCTGCAGCTATACAAAACCCTGGTTAGACCGCACCTGGAGTACTGTTAGCAGTTCTGGGCACCGCACCTTCGGAAGGACATATTGGCCTTGGAGGGAGTGCAGCGTAGGTTTACTAGAATGATACCCGGACTTCAAGGGTTAAGTTACGAGGAGAGATTACACAAATTGGGGTTGTATTCTCTGGAGTTTCGAAGGTTAAGGGGTGATCTGATCGAAGTTTATAAGATATTAAGGGGAACAGATAGGGTGGATAGAGAGAAACTATTTCCGCTGGTTGGGAATTGTAGGAGCAGGGGGCACAGTCTAAAAATTAGAGCCAGACCTTTCAGGAGTGAGATTAGAAAACATTTCTACACACAAAGGGTGGTAAAAGTTTGGAACTCTCTTCTGCAGACGGCAATTGATACTAGCTCAATTGCTAAATTTAAATGTGAGATGGATAGCTTTTTGGCAACCAAAGGTATTAAGGGATATGGGCCAAAGGCAGGTATATGGAGCTAGGTCACAGATCAGCTGTGATCTTATCAAATGGCAGAGCAGGCACGAGGGGCTGAATGGCCTACTCATGTTCCTATGTTCCTATGTCGCCAGCAGAGACCTGAAATGATCCTGAGCCACAATTCAGTGCCATGGTGACCTTCACAGCCACAGGCAATGCTGTCCTCGCCCTGCTCTGAGGCTGCAGTTGTGGCCGCACCAGTTGACAGATCTCGGTGACGGCTCCCTCGGTGAACCTCAGGCGTCGGATGCAATCCTCCTCGGTCATGTTGAGGTAAGAGAATTGGTCCCGGAAGACCCTCATTGGGTAGGGCCTCCTGCTCAGTGCCCTGCGCCTCCTCGTCCTCCATCTCCTCATGGCTTGACCTGCTGGCCGTGACCTCTCTGCATGCTCCCAGTCGTGCTCAATGCCCAGCGGGAGTCCTAGCAGACCGCCCATGGTTGGCAGGAATGTTGTTCAACCACGGTTGTAACTTTCCGACCCGTAAGGCAGTACCTGACAAACCGCTCTCAAATGTAGTCCAGGAACTCTCAGTAAGAATAGGGAGCTTCAAAAAACACTTCCTACTCCTCCAGCAGCCAGAAGCAATAATCCAGCAACTAACCTGCAACACCTGCATGGCCCTTTTAAAAAGCACTGATGGGGGGTCCTCCAGGCACTGTAAGGCACGTTCAGATGGTCGGGGATGGACTGTGCGTTGAGTTGAGCGTTAAGGTCGAAAATGGTGTGTATCACTTTAAATCAGCGTTGCACACTGATTGCAGTCATTTTCTCCCTACTTTACATGCTTCCAGCGTTTGATATTTGCGCCTGAGCTAACTCCTATACCAAGATGGCGTCTGGCGCACGTCACGCAGGAAACGTGCGTGCGCATCCAAGATGTGAAGGGATTCGCAAAATTTCACATGTCCCCCCCCGCTGAAGATTTATTGGAGTTATTAAAGAAACCCTGGTGTGACTGTGTTTTTAAAAAATCCAAGGTCTTTCAAAATGGCTGCTGTCAGACATATGGCAGGCTTCATGTTTCAGACAGGTTTCTTTGAACAATGCAGTTGCATTCAAGCCCTGAGGCAAGTCATCAACATTGCCGGCCTACACATCAAAATTCGAGCAGGAGAAATTCCAGGACAAAAGATAGACCATCAAGGAACATTCGGAACAATGGAAAGCAGTTATGGAACAGATCAGTACAGAGATTGGGACCCCTTTTGTCTTACGTTTTCAGCCCAAATCGGACAATGGAATAACCCATTATAGGGAGACTATAACTGGGGCTTCCCAGTATCTCTCTCTCTCTTCTCTCTTCGCCTGGTGGCCGGGGTCCTGCTGCTTGCTAGCAACCAAGAAGGAAGGTCATCCAGTAAACCTCGCAAACACATGTCGACGGCAGCAGCAGGAGGCCAGACCTTTTCATCTGTTTCACCGGTGAGCATTAATTTTCTGGCCGCCACAAGACAACCTAGCATAGGTGTAAGGGTGGGGGTTAAAGGGGTTTGCTCAACTTGTGATTTTAGAATTTTCCCTCGATGTGTCCATTTCTTCCACCCCGTTAAGTGTAAGACTGTATTGTATCTATAGCGATTTCTTTATCTTCTGTATAATACTGTTTACCTTGTAGTTTTAGTTTTCTTATTAATAAACATTGGTTTTCCTTGTACCAATCCACTGGTCTGTTTGTCTGTCTTTGTTACCGCCCGATAAGTCCTCAGCTCAGAATCAGGAAGGGGTAAGCGATTCGCAACCGCACTGCGGGCAGGGCAGCTCAGGAAAACATAACTGGCTGACCTATAATAAGCCCGAGAAACAGTAAAAAAAAACCCTTACAGATGCCATCTTGGATGTCGGAGAGGCCATGTAGTGCCGAAACAATCGCCCAATTTAGCGCCTCATATATTTTACGCAGGGAGATTCAGAGAGCACATGTTATATACAGGGAGATATAGAGTGTGCATATTATGTACAGGGAGATACAGAGAGCACATGTTATGTACAGGGAGATAGAGAAAGCACATGTTATATACCAGGAGATAAAGAGAGTACATGTTATATAGAGGGAGATATTGAGAGTACTTGTTATTTACATGGAGATATAGAGAGTACTTATATACAGGGAGATGGAGAAAGAACATGTTATATACAGTAAGATATAGAGAGTACATGTTATATACAGGGAGATATAGGGGGTGATTTTAACCCCCAAGAATGGGTGGGTTGGGGGCGGGTGGGGAGTTGAAAATAGTTGTCTTTTTGGGTCTCAATCGCAAAATTTTCAGACTTTGCATTCCCAGTGGGAAGCCTGGACTTTTACCGCCCACGTTAAACCCGGAAATAAAGCCGGGTTGTGGTCGCAACACAAAAAACAACTATTTTCAACTCCCACCCACCCCCAACCAGCCTTTCTTGGGGGTTTAAAATCACCCCCATAGAGTACATGTTATATACAGGGAGATATGGAGTGTGCATATTATATACCAGGAGATACAAAGAGTACATGTTATATACAGGGAGATAGAGAGAGAGTACATGATGTGTACAGGGAGATAGAGAGAGAGTACATGTTATATACAGGGAGATATAGTGAGTACATGTTATATACAGGGAGATAGAGAGAGAGTACATGATGTATACAGGGAGATAGAGAGAGAGTACATGTTATATACAGGGAGATAGTGTACATGTTATATAGAATCATAGAAAGGTTACAGCAAGGAAGGAGGCCATTCGGCCCATCAAGTCCGCACAGGATCTATGCAAGAGCAATCCAGCTAGTCTCACTCCCCTGCCCTTTCCCCGTAGCCCTGCAAATTTTTTCCTTTCAAGTACTTATCCAGTTCCCCTTTGAAGGCCATGATTGAATCTGCCTCCACCACCCCCTCGGGCAGTGCATTTCAGATCCTAACCACTCACTGTGTAAAGACGTTTTTCCTCATGTCACCTTTGGTTCTTTTGCCAATCACCTTAAATCTATGTCCTCTGGTTCTTCACCCTTCTGCCAATGGGAACAGTTTCTCTCCATCTACTCTGCCTAGACCGTTCATGATTTTGAATACCTCTATCAAATCTCCTCTCAACCATCTGTGTTCCAAGGAGAACTACCCCAGCTTCCCTGGAATCATTCTGGTAAATCTCTTCTGCACCCTCTCTAAGGCCTTCACATCTTTCCTGATGTGCGGTTCCCAGAACTCGACACAATACTCCAGTTGTGGCCAAACCAGTGTTTTATAAAGGTTCATTATGACTTTTTTTTTTATTCGTTCATGGGATGTGGGCGTCGCTGGCGAGGCCAGCATTTATTGCCCATCCTTAATTGCCCTCGAGAAGGTGGTGATGAGTCACCTTCTTGAACCGCTGCAGTCCGTGTGGTGACGGTTCTCCCACAGTGCTGTTAGGAAGGGAGTTCCAGGATTTTGACCCAGCGATGATGAAGGAACAGCGATATATTTCCAAGTCGGGATGGTGTGTGACTTGGAGGGGAACGTGCAGGTGGTGTTGTTCCCATGTGCCTGCTGCTCTTGTCCTTCTAGGTGGTAGAGGTCGCGGGTTTGGGAGGTGCTGTCGAAGAAGCCTTGGTGAGTTGCTGCAGTGCATCCTGTGGATGTTACACACTGCAGCCACAGTGCGCCGGTGGTGAAGGGAGTGAATGTTTAGGGTGGTGGATGGGGTGCCAATCAAGCAGGCTGCTTTGTCCTGGTGGTGTCGAGCGTCTTGAGTGTTGTTGGAGCTGCACTCATCCAGGCAAGTGGAGAGTATTCCATCACACTCCTGACTTGTGCCTTGTAGATGGTGGAAAGGCTTTGGGGAGTCAGGAGGTGAGTCACTCACCGCAGAATACCCAGCCTCTGACCTGCTCTCGTAGCCACAGTATTTATATGGCTGGTCCAGTTAAGTTTCTGGTCAATGGTGAACCCCAGGATGTTGATGGTGGGGGATTCGGCGATGGTAATGCCGTTGAATGTCAAGGGGAGGTGGTTAGACTCTCTCTTGTTGGAGGTGGTCATTGCCTGGCACTTGTCTGGTGCAAATGATACTTGCCACTTATCAGCACAAGCCTGGATGTTGTCCAGGTCTTGCTGCATGCGGGCACGGACTGCTTCATTATCTGAGGGGTTGCGAATGGAACTGAACACTGTGCAATCATCAGCGAACATCCCCATTTATGACCTTATGATGGAGGGAAGGTCATTGATGAAGCAGCTGAAGATGGTTGGGCCTAGGACACTGCCCTGAGGAACTCCTGCAGCAATGTCCTGGGGCTGAGATGATTGGCCTCCAACAACCACTACCATCCTCCTTTGTGCTAGGTATGACTCCAGCCACTGGAGAGTTTTCCCCCTGATTCCCATTGACTTCAATTTTACTAGGGCTCCTTGGTGCCACACTCAGTCAAATGCTGCCTTGATGTCAAGGGCAGTCACTCTCACCTCACCTCTGGAATTCAGCTCTTTTGTCCATGTTTGGATCAAGGCTGTAATGAGGTCTGGAGCCGAGTGGTCCTGGCGGAACCCAAACTGAGCATCGGTGAGCAGGTTATTGGTGAGTAAGTGCCGCTTGATAGCACTGTCGACGACACCTTCCATCACTTTGCTGATGATTGAGAGTAGACTGATGGGGCGGTAATTGGCCGGATTGGATTTATCCTGCTTTTTGTGGACAGGACATACCTGGGCAATTTTCCATATTGTCGGGTAGATGCCAGTGTTGTAGCTGTACTGGAACAGCTTGGCTAGAGGCGCGGCTAGTTCTGGAGCACAAGACTTCAGCACTACAGCCGGGATGTTGTCGGGGCCCATAGCCTTTGCTGTATCCAGTGCACTCAGCCGTTTCTTGATATCACGTGGAGTGAATCGAATTGGCCGAAGACTGGCTTCTGTGATGGTGGGGATACTGGGAGGAGGCCGAGATGGATCATCCACTCGGCACTTCTGGCTGAAGATGGTTGCAAACGCTTCAGCCTTGTCTTTTGCACTCACGTGCTGGACTCCGCCATCATTGAGGATGAGGATGTTTGCAGAGCCTCCTCTTCCCATTAGTTGTTTAATTGTCCACCACCATTCACGACTGGATGTGGCAGGACTGCAGAGCTTTGATCTGATCCGTTGGTTGTGGAATCGCTTAGCTCTGTCTATAGCATGTTGCTTCCGTTGTTTAGCATGCACGTAGTCCTGAGTTGTAGCTTCACCAGGTTGGCACCTCATTTTTAGGTACACCTGGTGCTGCCCCTGGCATGCTCTTCTACACTCCTCATTGAACCAGGGTTGATCCCCTGGCTTTTTGGTAATGGTAGAGTGAGGAATATGCCGGGCCATGAGGTTACAGATTGTGGTGAAATATAATTCTGCTGCTTCTGATGGCCCACAGCGCCTCATGGATGCCCAGTTTTGAGCTGCTAGATCTGTTCTGAATCTATCCCATTTAGCACGGTGATAGTGCCACACAACATGTTGGATGGTGTCTTCAGTGTGAGGACGGGATTTCGTCTCCATGAGGACTGTGCGGTGGTCACTCCTACCAATACTGCTATGGACAGATGCATCTGTGACAGTAGATTGGTGAGGACGAGGTCAAGTAAGTTTTTCCCTCGTGTTGGTTCGCTCACCACCTGCCGCAGGCCCAGTCTGGCAGCTATGTCCTTCAGGACTCGGCCAGCTCGGTCAGTAGTGGTGCTACCGAGCCACTCTTGGTGATGGACATTGAAGTCCCCCACCCAGAGTACATTCTGTGCCCTTGCTACCCTCAGTGCTTCCTACAACTGGTGTTCAACATGGAGGAGGACTGATTCATCAGCTGAGGGAGGACGGTAGGTGGTAATCAGCAGGAGGTTTCCTTGCCCATGTTTGACCTGATGCCATGAGATTTCATGGGGTCCAGAGTCAATGTTGAGGACTCCCAGGGCCACTCCCTCCTGCCTGTATATCACTGTACCGCCACCTCTGGTGGGTCTGTCCTGCCGGTGGGACAGGACATACCCAGGGATGGTGATGGAAGAGTCTGGGAGGTTGGCTGAAAGGTATGATTCTGTGAGTATGGCTATGTCAGGCTGTTGCTTGACTAGTCTGTGGGACAGCTCTCCCAATTTTGGCACAAGTCCCCAGATGTTAGTGAGGAGAACTTTGCAAGGTCGACTGGGCTTGGTGTTTTGCCTTTGTCGTGTCCGGTGCCTAGTGGTCCGATGCCGGGTGGTCCGTCCGGTTTTATTCTTATTCTGACTTTCTGTAGCGAGATTTTACAACTGAGTGGCTTGCTAGGCCATTTCAGAGAGCAATTAAGAATCAACCACATTGTTGTGGGTCTGGAGTCACATATAGGCCAGACCGGGTAAGGACGGCAGGTTTCCTTCCCTAAAGGACATTAGTGAACCAGATGGGATTTTACGACAATCCGGTAGTTTCATGGCCACCGTTACTGATACTAGTTTCTTTTTATTCCAGGTTTTATTTAATTAATTGAATTTAAATTCCCCAGCTGCCGTGGCGGGATTGGAACTCATGACTCCGGATTGTTAGACCAGTCCTTTGGATTACTAGTCCAATAATATAACCACTATGACTTCCATACTTTTCTACTCTATGCCTCTATTTATAAAGCCATGGATCCCGTATGCTTTTTTAACCGCTTTCTCAACCTGCCCTGCCATCTTCAACGATTTGTGTACATATACCCCCAGATCTTTCTGTTTCTGTACCCCTTTTAGAGTTGTGCCTTTTAGTTTATATTGCCTCTCCTCGTTCTTCCTACCGAAATGTATCATTTCGTATTTTTCTGCGTTAAATTTCATCTGCCACATGTCCGCCCATTCCACCAGCCTGTCTATATCCTCTTGAAGTCTATCACTATCCTCCTCACTGTTCACTAACCTTCCAAGTTTTGTTTCATCTGCAAATTTTGAAATTGTGCCCTGTACACGCAAGTCCAAGTCATTTATATAGATCAAGAAAAGCAGTGGTCCCAGCACCGACCCCTGGGGAACACCACTGTACACCTCCCTCCAGTCCGAGAAACAACCGTTCACCACTACTCTCTGTTTCCTGTCACTTAGCCAATTCAGTATCCATGTTGTCACTGCCCCCTTTATTCCATGGGTCGCAATCTTGATGATAAGCCTACCATGCGGCACTTTATCAAACGTCTTTTGAAAGTCCATATACACCACATCAACTGCATTGCCCTCATCTACACTCTGTTACCTCATCAAAAAACTCTTGTTTAGTTAAGCACAACTTGCTTTTAACAAATCTGTGCTGGCTTTCCCTAATCAATCCACACTGGTCCAAGTGACTAATAATCTTGTCCCGGATTGTCGTTTCTAAAAGTTTCCCCACCACTAAGGTTAAACTGACGGGCCTGTAGTTGCTGGGTTTATCCTTACACCCTTTTTTGAACAAGGGTGTAACATTTGCAATTCTCCAGTCCTCTGGCACCACCCCCGTATCTAAGGATGTTTGGAAGATTATGGTCTGTACCTCCGCAATTTCCACCCTTACTTCCCTCAGCAACTTAGGATGCATCCCATCCGGACCGGGTGACTTGCCTACTTTAAATACATCTAGCCTTTCGAGTACCTCTTCTTTATCAATTTTTAGCCCATCCAGTATCTCAATTATATCTTCCTTTACTGAGACTCTGGCAGCATCTTTTTTCTTGCTAAAGACGGATACAAAGTTCTCATTTAGTACCTCGGCCATCCCCTCTGCCTCCATGAGTAGATCTCCTTTTTGGTCCCTAATCGGTCCCACCCCTCCTCTTACTACCCATCTACTGTTTATGTCTGTAGGAGACTTTTGGATTCCCTTTTACATTGGCCGCTAGTCTATTCTCATACTCTCCCTTTGCCCCTCTTATTTCCTTTTTCATTTCCCCTCTGAACTTTCTATATTCTGCCTGGTTCTCACTTGTGTTATTAACCTGACATCAGTCACACGGCCCTTTTTTCCGTTTCATCTTACTCACTTTCTCTTTTGTCATCCAGGGAGCTCTGGCTTTAGTTGCCCCTTTCTCCCCGGTGGGAATGATTCTAGACTGTACCCGAACCATCTCCTCTTTAAAGGCCGCCCATTGCTCAATTACAGTTTTGCCGGACAATCTTTGATTCCAATTTACCCAGGCCAGATCCAACCTCATCCCATTGAAATTGGCCCTCCTCCAATTGAGTATTTTTAGAGTGGTCCGTGTCCTTTTCCATAGCTATTCTAAACCTTATGATACTATGATCGCTGTTCCCTAAATGCTCCCCCACTGACACTTGCTCCACTTGGCCCACCTCATTCCCTAGAACCAAGTCCAGCAATGCCTCCTTCCTCATTGGGCTGGAAACGTACTGGTTAAGAAAGTTCTCCTGAACACATTTCTAAAATTCCTCCCCCTCTGTGCCCCTTACATTATTATTGTTATCCCAGTCTATATTAGGATAGTTGAAGTCCCCAGTTATCACTACTCTATGGCTTTTGCAACTTCTCTGTAATTTCCTTCAAATTTGCTCCTCTATATCCTTCCCACTAGTTGGTGGCCTATAGAATACAGGTAGTGTAATGGCACCTCTTTCATTTCTTAACATATAAATGAGATATAGAGAGTAGACATTATATATAGGGATATATAGTCAGAACATATTATATACAGGGAGATATAGAAAGCACATGTTAAGAAACAAAAATGTTTCCTCATGTCGCCTCAGGCTCTTCTGCCGATCACCTTAAATCTGTGTCCTCTGGATACCGACCCTTCTGCCACTGGAAACAGTTTCTCCTTATTTACTTTATCAAAACCCTTCATGATTTTGAACACCTCGATCAAATCTCCCGTTAACCTTCTCTGTTCTAAGGAAAACAACCGCAGCTTCTCCAGTCTCTCCACATAACTGAAGTCCGTCATCCCTGGAACCATTCTAGTAAATCTCTTCTGTACCCTCTCTAAGGCTTTGACATCCTTCCTAAAGTGTGGTGCCCAGAATTGGCACTGCATTTTAGGATGCACGGCAGCAACTCGCCAAGGCTTCTTTGACAGCACCTCCCAAACCCACAATCTCTACCACCTAGAAGGATAAGGGCTGCAGGCACATGGGAACAACACCACCTGCACGTTCCCCTCTGAGTCACACTCCATCCCGACTTGGAAATATATCGGCCGTTCCTTCACCGTCACTGGGTCAAAATCCTGGAACTCCCTTCCTAACAGCACTGTGGGAGAACCTTCACCACACGGACTGCAGTGGTTCAAGAAGGCGGCTCACCACCACCTTCTCAAGGGCGATTAGGGATGGGCAATAAATGCCGGCCTCGCCAGCGACACCCACAACCCTTGAATGAATAATAAAAAAATTAGACACAATACTCCAGCTGAGGCCTACCCAATGTTTTATAAAGATTTAGCATAATATACAGGGAGATATAGAGAGTACATGTTATATACAGGGAGATATAGAGAGTACATGTTATATACAGGGAGATATGGAGAACACATTAGTGGGTGGAAACAAAATGTATCTGCAGGAGAGGGGGAACCGTGGTGGATATAAAACTTGCTGCTGCTTAAAGGGGCAAGTCAGCACTGGCGGTTGAAGGAAACCTGGACGACAAGGATGGTGGACTGATTGAAGAACAGAGCTGCAAACTAGAGGGAGCCGGACCTGCATGGAGACACAGAGAGGGTGTCTGGGGACTGGAGACACAGAGAGGGTGTCTGGGGACTGGAGACACAGAGAGGGTGTCTGGGGACTGGAGACACAGAGAGGGTGTCTGGGGGCTGGAGACACAGAGAGGGTGTCTGGGGGCTGGAGACACTGAGAGGGTGTCTGGGGGCTGGAGACACAGAGAGGGTGTCTGGGGGCTGGGGGCTGGAGACACTGAGAGGGTGTCTGGGGGCTGGGGGCTGGAGACACTGAGAGGGTGTCTGGGGGCTGGAGACAGAGAGGGTATCCGGGGCTAGAGACCTGTCAAGATGGTGTTCTGCACTCTGTGGGAGGACGTGGCAGTGGCAGTGACTGCCTCCTCCTTGAACACCAGGACTCCTTTTTGCAGGAAGAAGTTCACCAGAGCAGCCAAATTAAGCTCCCTGCTCCCCATGACTCTTCCTTGCACTTCCTTTATACGTGTGGAATTCCTTCATTCATTTCCTTCCCAGTGCCGGAGGATTCAGAGGTGAGTGGGGTCTGACAGTGGGGAGCAGAGGCTCCTCGGGAGCGGCCCCCTGTCTCGAGATTCTGCGCACTCAGATCTCTGGGTTCCTGCTCTAAAAAGAAGGATGTTGGATGATCATCGCACAGACTGAGGGCCTACTGGGAAAGCCTGGGGCAGTTGGCAAGGGTTAAGGCGGAGTCCAATGCCACTCTCAGTGCCAATATCGGAGAACGATTCGACACATTGCAGCACTACCTGGAGCAGAAGGTGACACGGGAACATCCCCCCCCTCCCCTTCCCCGGATAGAGAGACAAGCCCAGGCACCGTATCCAACATGGATTCTTTGACCACTGGCCTCTGAGAGAATCAGGGCCACAGCTCTCGGGGTTTGTGGGATCTAACTGACACCATCAGGCCTACCCGCCTGGCAATCCGTGGGCCTCAGGACCCAGCACAGTGGGGGCAAGGCTAGAATCTGCCTTCATGATGCTGTCCTCTCTCCTGGTGACAGCTAATGTGACCTTTGCAGCCACTCCCGCTCATATAGGGGTCAGGAATCAGGCCCAGGCTGCCCATGTACTTGTGATGGTGACACAGCCCACTGAAGAGTTCCGCTGGGACCCAGAGGCCCTCAACTGTGGCTCAGTGGGTAGCACTCTTGCCTCTGATTCAGGAGGTCATGGGTTCAAGTCCCACTCCAAAGACTTGAGCCCATAATCTATGCTGACCCTCCAGTTCAGTACTGAGGGAGTGCTGCACTGTCAGAGATGCTGTCTTTTGGATGAGATGTTAAACCGAGGCCCTGTCTCTGTCCACCCTCTCAGGTGGATGTAAAAGATCCCATGGCACTATTTGAAGAAGAGCAGGGTTGTTCTCCCTAGTGTCCTGGCCAATATTTATCCTTCAACCAACATCACTAGAACAGATTATCTGGTCATTATTCCATTGCTGTTTGTGGGACCTTGCTGTGCACAAATTGGCTGCTGCCAAGTGTCTACACTTCAGAAGTACTTCATTGGCTGTAAAGCGCTTTGGGACGACCTGAGGCGCTATATAAATGCAAGTTCCATCTTCCTTCTTTTGAGACGAGAGCGAGCTCAGCACCAAGAGGCTCATGATTCAACAGCGCAGCCAATCACCACAGGCGTCCCTGGCTATCATATATCACCTTGGCGCAGTTACACACGGTGGAAATAAGAAGCAGCTACTGTGGATGGACATGTGCACAGTAAAAATACCTTGTGATATGAAGTCCAGATGTGAAGTTAGTCTCTTGTTATTTGAGTCTGAGAGGCTGTTTGGAGGTCACTTTGCAATGGGAGACACCGCTCCTTCTCTGCCTCCTTTAAACAGATCTCTAGTGCGACATCTTCAAGAGAGGGGCCTACCCTGTTTCCCAGGGTGGTAGGGGGCTGCTCGGTGCTGGTCTGAAGCCTCTGGTGGAAGGGGAACACTCATTGTTGGTGTTCTCCTGTGGTGCAGCTTTATCCTGCGTGCCTCTCTCATTTCCTCTTCCTCCTGTCTCTGCTACAAGGACATATCTGGGACTGTACATAGTGACCCAGGTGGTCAGCACTCCATGACAGACGGGTGGGAAGAAGAAGATTTCCCTGCTTGAAACGGCCCACAGGCAGCCTGCAGAATTCTTTCTGAGTCACTCAGCTGAGAAGATTTTTCTAATCCCTTCAGTCAAAACTGATGGTTTGAAGTGGCCGTTCCGAGCCTGTGAACTCAACCTGCTCCTGGTTTGACAGCTCAGGCAGGTATGTTTGTTCTTCTTTTCTACAGGCCTATCTTTGGTCAGGCCCGATTCCAGTGTAAATGGAGGAAGCCAGGAA
Organism: Heptranchias perlo; assembly: GCF_035084215.1. Classification (NCBI taxonomy): domain Eukaryota; kingdom Metazoa; phylum Chordata; class Chondrichthyes; order Hexanchiformes; family Hexanchidae; genus Heptranchias; species Heptranchias perlo. Next base: position 2,948,818 of record NC_090353.1, on the reverse strand, counting down.
TACGTCCAACCAGAGTTGGCAACTCCAGATGGGAACCGATGGTAGAAGTCTATGTAGGGAAGAAATAATTCAGGGGCCTTCACAGTCACATATCTCAGGATTGGCTCAAAACTCAAAGACAGGGAATGTAGAATGCCCGGTGTTTGGGACAGGAGGGGTGTTCACCCAGATAACTGTGGATGTAAAGGTCTGGCTGGTAGCCTGGTGTGAGAGTGCAATAAAGCTACCACCTTTGTAAACAGCTGGGAACCTCTCCCTGACCAAACAGAATAAATGATGTGGAGATGCCGGTGATGGACTGGGGTTGACAATTGTAAACAATTTTACAACACCAAGTTATAGTCCAGCAATTTTATTTTAAATTCACAAGCTTTCGGAGATTTTCTCCTTCCTCAGGCAAATGTTTCAAGATCTCGAAACATTTGAGATCTTGAAACATTTGCCTGAGGAAGGAGAAAATCTCCGAAAGCTTGTGAATTTAAAATAAAATTGCTGGACTATAACTTGGTGTTGTAAAATTGTTTACAACAAACAGAATAAACAGAGCTCTTCTAGAGCAGGACCCCAGGCTACTGTGTAAACAGAACACCCCCCACCCCCCAGTCTCCCAAAGTGCATTGGACCACAGGGACTCCCAATGGTCGTTTCATGAACCACCCCAGTGTAGCTTTACAAAAAGGAGGGGGGAAAATGAAATATTTCTGACAATAGGATTTTGTATTTTAAGACGGTGGTGACTGCTGATGGCCTGAGACTGAGCTCTTGTGTTGCAGGGTTGAATTGTGGGACTGCTAGTGATTGCTGCTAATTGCAGCTCATCTATTTACCAGCTCAATGGCCATTAGTTTGATAATGTAAACACAGGCAGGTGGTAAGGAATGTCTGCTAGGCTGTGAGCCAGACATTCCCCAGCCATGACACGATGGTTGCCGGGGAGATGAGGAGGCAGATAGTTTCATGGATCAAGAATGAACTGTGACTGTTGGGCAGAACAGGTAGCTGGGGCAGGGGGATATCCAATTCTGATCAGGGACCGGGGCCGCGGGAGCTGCATTGTGAAAGAGGAGCTCAAGACTCCGGTTCACTTGTTGGGTCAGTTTTCAGAGTCCAGCTCCGACCAGTGCCTCCCCCCAACCCCCAGGTCCTTCCCTCTGAGAGCAGCACCAAAGGTCGGGGTTCAAGTCTGAGAGGAGTGATCGAGGTTCAGAGGCCAGTGTTGGAGCAGTGCAGAGTCTGACTCAGAGACCAGTGCCCAAAACTGAGGGTCCTCTGTCTGAATTCAGAAAGAAGGCCCTTTTTCTGCATGTAAGACCTGTTACTAGAAACTCGGCCATGTTCAGTCACAACAACAAGAACAACTACTTGCATTTATATAGTGCCTTTGACATTGAAAAACATCCCTTTGTGATGGAGAGGATATGGGATCGCAAGTTCAGCTTGAGGTCGAATAGCATACCAGGGTTAGGAACAGTCCTGGGACAGTGGCCGGATAGAGGGATGGAATTGGTGGTGAGGGTATAGAGTTTGCGGCGAGGCTGATGATGATGGCTTTGGCCTTCCCAATGTTCCCAGGGAATTGCAGCTCATCCAATACTGAATGTCGGACAAGCAGTCTGAAACACAGAGGAAGTGGAAGAGTAAGACAGGTGGTGGAGAGGTAGAGCTGGGTGTCTTCAGCACACAAGTGGAAGCTGACCCCATGTCTTCGGATGATGTGACCGAGGGGCAGCATGTAGATTAGGAAGAGGAGGAGGTCAAGGATAGATTGATGGGGGATTCCAGAGACTATGGTGCAGGAGCGGGAAGAGAAGCCATTGCAGGTGATTCTCTGGCTATGACTGGATAAATAAGAATGGAACCAGGTGAGGGCAGTCCCACCCAGCTGGATGAGGATGGTGTGGTCAACCAGGTCAAACACTGCAGATAGGTCGAGAAGGATGAGGAGGGATAGTTTACCACAGTCACGCAGGATGTCATTTGTGACTTTGATAGGGCCGTTACAGACAGGCAGAGTGGAAAAGGACGGGGTGTAGCCCCGATAATAAAGGATGACATAAGGACAGTGGTGAGAAAGGATCTCGGCTCGGAAGATCAGGAAGTAGAATCAGTATTGGTGGAGATAAGAAATAACAAGGGGCAGAAAATACTGGTGGGAGTAGTTTATAGGCCCCCTAATAGTAACTAAACCATTGGACAGAGGACTCAAGAAATAAGAGAAGCTTGCAACAAAGGTAATGCAATAATCGTGGGGAATTATATAGACTGGACAAATTAAATTGGCAAAGGCAGTCTGGAGGGCGAGTTTATGGAATGCATTCGAGACAGTTTCCCAGAACAATACATCATGGAACCAACCAGGGACCAGGCTATTTTAGATCTTGTCTTGTATAATGGGACAGGATTAATTAGTAATCTCATAGTAAAGGATCCTCTGGGGAGGAGTGATCATAATATGATAGAATTTCACATTGAGTTTGAGAATGACGTACTTAAGTCAGAAACTAGAGTCTTAAACTCAAATAAACCCAATTACATAGGAATGAGAGGCAAGTTGGCTAAGGTTGATTGGGAAATTAGATTAAAAGGTGTGACGGTAGATAAGCAATGGCGAACATTTAAAGAAATATTTCAACATTCTCAACGAATATACATTCCATTGAGAAATAAAAACTCCACGGGAAAAGTGATTGATCTGTGGCTAACTAAAGAAGTTAAGGATCGTATTAGATTAAAAGAAGAGGCTTATAATGTTGCCAAGGAGAGTAGTAAGACCGAGGGTTGGGAGAGTTTTAGAAACCAGCAAAGGATGACCAAAAAATTGATAAAAAGAGAGAAAATAGGTGAGAGTGAACCAGCAAGAAATATAAGAACAGATTGTAAGAGCTTCTACAGGTGTGTAAAAAGGAAGAGAGTAGCAAAAGTAAACGTTGGTCCTTTAGAGGCTGAGACAGGAGAAATTATAATGGGGAATCAGGAAATGGCAGAGACGTTAAACAAATATTTTGCCTCTGTCTTCACAGTAGAAGACACAAAAAACATACTAGAAATAGTGGGGAATCAAGGGTCTAATGAGAGTGAGGAACTTAAAGTGATTAATATCAGGAGAAAAGGTACTGGAGAAACTAATGGGATTAAAAGCCCATCAATCCCCTGGACCTGATGGCCGACATCCCAGAGTTCTAAAAGAGGAGGCTGCAGAGATAGTGGATATTGGTTGTGATCTTCCAAAATTCCCTAGATTCTAGAACAGTCCCAGTGGATTGGAAGGTAGCAAATGTAACCCCACTATTCAAGAAAGGAGGGAGAGAGAAAACAGGGAACAACAGGCCAGTTAGCCTGACATCAGTCATCGGAAAAATGCTGGAATCCATTATTAAGGCAGTGGTAACAGGGCACTTAGAAAATCACAATATGATTAGGCAGAGTCAACCTGGTTTTATGAAAGGGAAATTGTGTTTGACAAATTTTTTAGAGTTTTTTGAGGATGTAACTAGCAGGGTAGATAAAGGGGAACCGGTGGATGTCGTATATTTGGATTTTCAAAAGGGATTCGATAAAGTTTTTTTTTATTCGTTCATGGGATGTGGGCGTCGCTGGCGAGGCCGGCATTTATTGCCCATCCCTAATTGCCCTTGAGAAGGTAGTGGTGAGCCGCCTTCTTGAACCGCTGCAGTCCGTGTGGTGAAGGTTCTCCCACAGTGCTGTTAGGAAGGGAGTTCCAGGATTTTGACCCAGCGACGATGAAGGAACGGTGATATATTTCCAAGTCGGGATGGTGTGTGACTTGGGAGGGGAACGTGCAGGTGGTGTTGTTCCCATGTGCCTGCTGCTCTTGTCCTTCTAGGTGGTAGAGGTCGTGGGTTTGGAAGGTGCTGTCGAAGAAGCCTTGGCGAGTTGCTGCAGAGCATCCTGTGGATGGTACACACTGCAGCCACTGTGCGCCGGTGGTGAAGGGAGTGAATGTTTCGGGTGGTGGATGGGGTGCCAATCAAGCGGGCTGCTTTGTCCTGGATGGTGTCGAGCTTCTTGAGTGTTGTTGGAGCTGCACTCATCCAGGCAATTGGAGAGTATTCCATCACACTCCTGACTTGTGCCTTGTAGATGGTGGAAAGGCTTTGGGGAGTCAGGAGATGAGTCACTTGCCGCAGAATACCCAGCCTCTGAACTGCTCTGGTAGCCACAGTATTTATATGGCTGGTCCAGTTAAGTTTCTGGTCAATGGTGACCCCCAGGCTGTTAATGGTGAGGGATTCGGCGATGGTAATGCCGTTGAATGTCATGGGGAGGTGGTTAGACTCTCTCTTGTTGGAGATGGTCATTGCCTGGCACTTGTCTGGCACGAATGTTACTTGCCACTTATGAGCCCAAGCCTGGATGTTGTCCAGGTCTTGCTGCATGCAGGCCGCATAAAAGGTTGTTACACAAGAGGGCTCATGGGGTTGGGGGTAATATATTATCATGTATGGAGGATTGGTTAAAGGACAGAAAATAGAGAGTAGGGATAAACAGGTCATTTTCAGGTTGACAGTCTGTAACTAGTGGGGTGCCGCAAGGATCAGTGCTTGGGCCTCAGCTATTTACAATCTATATTAATGACCTTAGATGAAGGGACCGAGTGTAATGTATCCAAGTTTGCTGACAATACAAAGCTAGGTGGGAAAGTAAGCTGTGAGGAGGACACAAATAGACTGTAAAGGGATACAGACAGGTTAAGTTAGTGGGCAGGAAGGTGGCAGATGGAGTATAATGTGGGGAAATGTGAGGTTATTAATTTTGGAAGGAAGAATAGAAAAACAGAATATTTTTTAAATGGTGAGAACTATTAAATGTTGGTGTTCAGACAGATTTGAGTGCCCTCGTACAAGAAACGCAAAAAGGCAGCATGCAGGTACAGCAGGCAATTAGGAAGGCAAATGACATGTTGGCCTTTATCGCAAGGGGATTGGCGTACAAGGGTAAGGAAGTCTTACTACAGTTGTACAGGGCTTTGTTGAGACCTCACCTGGAGTACTGTGTACAGTTTTGGTCTCCTTATCTAAGGAAGGATATACTTGTCTTAGAGGCAGGGCAATGAAGGTTCACTAGATTAATTCCTGGGATGAGAGGGTTGTCCTATGAGGAGAGATTGAGTAGAATGGGCTGGCTGGAGAGTCTAGAACTAGGGGGCATAATTGCAGGTTAATGGATCAGACATTTAGGACTGAGATGAGGAGGAATTTCTTCACTCAGAGGGTTGTGAATCTTTGGAATTCTCTACCCCAGAGGGCTGTGGATGCTCAGTCACTGAGTATATTCAAGGCTGAGATTGATAGATTTTTGGACTCCAGGGGAATCAAGGGATATGGGGATCGGGCGGGAAAGTGGAGTTGAGGTCGAAGATCAGCTATGATCTGATTGAATGGGGGAGCAGGCTTGAGGGGCCGTATGGCCTACTCCTGCTCTTATTCCTTTTTATGTTTCAGTGCTGTGGCAGGGCCGGAAACCTGATTGGAGGGATTGAAACATGGAGTTGGAGGAAAGATGGACATGGATTCGGGAGCTAACAACACGTTCAAGGACAGAAAACGCTGGAGACACCGAGCAGGTCAGGCAGCATCCGTTGAGAAAACACGAGACAGTTGACTTTTCAGGTATAAAATCTTCCTCAGAATTGAAAGATATTACAGATGAACAGCATTTAAGAAGGAACAGAACAAGAGAAAGGGGGGAGGGGGGAAAAGGACACAGACATCGGAAAAGATATAGAATGACCTGTGACGTGCTGCGGTGGGGTCAGGAAATGGTTGATGTGATATGTGTAGGAGACAAAAGGAGGTAGAATGAGAGAGCTGAAGGGGGATCGGTAAGTGGAATGGGAAAGTGGAGCAGGCTCCAATGGTCCAGGAATCTGGTGGAAGAAAAAAGTAGGGTTGACACCAAGGGCACAGACCACCTCCCCAGCACAGTGTTCCAATGGGGGGTGTGGGATTCTGGGGGTCCTCACCCCTTCTATCGACCTGCTCACCTCCCCCATCCCACCACGCCAGAGAGAAAATGGGAGCTGTTCTTAAGGTCTGAAGTTCTTAAAATCATTGTTAAGGCCAGAGGGCTGTAAAATTCTGAGTAGAAAGATGAGGCATTGTTCCTCAAACTTGTGTTGAGCTTCACTGGAACAGCGGAGAACAGAGAAGTCACAGCGGGGCAGGGAATTGAAGTGACAAATGACTGGCTGCGGTCGTGGACAGAACGAGGGTGGTTGTCAAAGTGATCTCCCAATCTGCATTTGGTCTCCCCAGTGTGGTGGAGACAGCACCGTGAGTAATGAATACAGTATACTGGGCTGGAGGAAATACAAGTAAATCACTGGCTCACCCAGGAGTCTTTGGGAAGGGAGGTGAACGAGCAGATCTGGCATCTCCTTCGTTTCCAGAGGAAGGTGCCAGGGGAAGGGGAGCGGGTGATGGAAGAGTAAACCAGGTGTCAGGAAGGAAACGTTCCCTTTGGAACGTGGGGAGGGGAGGGGAAGGTTTGCTGGTGGTTGGAACCCGCTGAATTTGTCTTCGCCATATCTGTTCTGACGATGACACCTTCCACACCTAAGCTTCCAACATGTCCTTTTTCCTCAGTCGAGGATTCCCCTCCACTGTGGTGGGCAGGGACCCTGGCTGAGTCGCTCCCATTTCCTGAACTTCTGCCCTCACCCCTTCTCTCCCTCTCAGAACCACGATAGGATCCCCCTTGTCCTCACCTTCCACCCCACCAGCCTCCACATCCGACAGGTTTCCTCCGCCATTTATAACATTTAGGTAGTATTTACGGAGTCCTCATGTACTGCTATCCAGCATTTCCCCACTCTCTGCTCATTAATCTCTCTGCTACATGTTGCATCTTCCGCATTCCTTCTTACACTCTGTGCGATTTCATACCTTATCACTTTGCACTCCCAATGACCCTGATCTCACTTTGAACAAAGGATGCCCTTCCCTTTTCCAGTCAGATATCTTTCCTGTTTTGAATCTCTGCTGCAACCAGACCCTGCTTTACAGAACCTCTGGCTTTAGTTAAAATGGCCCTCCTCCCTCATGCCACTTTTGTTAAATTAATAATGTATTAGAATTCTCTTCTAATGCCATTAATAATTAATATCCTGCATTTTACACTGTGCTTAGTCTGACAGATTAAATAAAGTAATATAAATCTGTGAATTAAAGTCATGGTACATTTCATTGACGCAGTTACATCTACATTCCAATTTTTCTTGCTAACAATGTTCCACAGGAAAAAATACACTAAAGAGTTGTATAGTTCTATTGAAGCACAGACTTCACCTCCACTTGATTTGCTTTCCTGCCTTAATTGCATCAAACTTGGGCAGACACTGCCTTAACAGAAATACATCTGGTACATTGACGTCAGATAAACACTTTAAAGAGAATGTCACATGTGAGCAACACAGACCTATCCCTCAACAAGAAATACCAGTAATATTTATACCAGTAAAATATATTGCCCAGCCTTTCCCACAGACTGGGCCAGCTTAGCGAAATGACACTGCACGTTTGATTTAACATACTAAAATCAGCAAACTCCACAGGAATGGCAAGCAGCTTTTCCCTAAAACATTTTGAACAATCTTTATGTGGGAGAGGTAACAGGTTAACTGCACTAGTGGATTCCACTGGGAAAATGGGAGGGGTTCTTGTGTGCCCTTTTTTTTATAAAAGAATGATCAGAACCCTTTAGTCTGTCCCATTGATCTGATGCGCTGGCCTTTTAAGGCCCACCCTAACAAGCTTCCCCATCACTTCTTCGAGGGATGGCTTTCTTTTAGCAATCCCCTTTTCTGTAACATAGCGTTCACCGGGGCAAGGACTGAGTTTGTCCCAATCTGACTTTGCAACATAAGTAAAACAAAAACTGGTGTATTTAGTTTGTGAAAGTCTCAATGGTTTGGGTGAGCTCGAGTATCACCTGATGATGGTGCAAAAATCAAGTCAATTGCAACTCATAACGACAACTCGTTATATTTACATATTGGACATATTTCAGCTTTCAAATGCTTAATTACTTTACATTTCAAAATGCAACAAAAAGTGCCAAGAATCAAATTTTGATGGAGCATGCACCCACACACTCCAGGAAATACATTTTAAACCACCAAAGCTCACTCACTACAATAGGGATATAGGCTTTCGAACAACCTCACTTTGGAGTATTGTCCAGCTTTGGTCCTCCCACCTCAGGAGGGACATGTGACTCAGATGATCCCCCAACCTACAAACATAAGAAATTGCAGGACAGAAAAAGACCAGCTAGTCCATCAAGCCTGCCCCACACCATGATGGCCAGACCTGAGGCTCGATGCCTTGGAGGTTTAGAGGGGATCTGATCCAGATATTTAAACGGTGTTTGAGGTGATGGGGCAGCTAACACTAAGCCACCGGCACAAAGTGAGGAGACAGGGAGTCAGGTTTGACATCCAGATGTGCCCAGGGGGTGTTTGACCTGTGGGTCTGAATTCCAGACTCCTTCCTTGCATTAGATTCCTAGAAAATGAGATGATCATGACACAGAGATGGGAACAGTAAATCATTTCTGGATAAGGAATAGTGGCCTCATGAATTGGCTACAGGCTCTGGTGGTCTGCATCACCCAGGAGGTTGGGGGGAGGGATGCTTGGCTGATTTAATCCTCCTCTGCCAAAGAAGCAGCAACCCATTTTAGTTCAAGTGGCTTTTCTGATTCAGGGCCACAAAAACCACAAAAGCTGAGCCTACTCAAATCATTAATTAGGCCAATTACAATATGGTATACAGCACCAAGCCCCCTATTTTAGGAAGAATATAAAAGCCACGGAGAGTGCTCAAGAGATGATACTGGGGATGAGAGGCGTTAGTTACAAGGAGCAACTGGACTCTTTACAAGATTAAGAAAACTTTTAAGAGATGTTCAAAATTCTGAGGTTTTGATAAGTTAGAGAAAAACAGTTTTCACTGTTCAGTGAGTTGGTAACACAGGAGGGTGTAAATTTCTCAATGGAGCAGGAGAGATTTTCTATTTATAAATTGTTAGGATATGGAATGTCCGACCAGAAACAATGGTGGAAGCAGGCACAGGAAGCATAAAAAATTGAAGAACATTTAAGATTTACATGTTTTTTTTTAAATTGAGATTTTTTTTTACACAGCGAGTTGTGATCTGGAATTCACTGCCTGAAAGGGCAGTGGAAACAGATTCAATAATAACTTTCAAAAGGAAATAGGATATATACTTTAAGGTGGCCTCCTTCTGTGCTGTAAAATTCTATGTATGGAGAAATAGGAGGGACTAAATGGAAAGTGGACAGCTGGTGTAAATAGAATGCACCAAATGGCTTTTGCTCAAGGACAGTCACATCGCAATTTGGGTTACAGCAACAAACTTAAAAACCAATGATTATGGGTGGTTTGTGGGACACCAGCAGTCCTGTGGTAGCTCAGTGAATTGGATACACTGGTGGGAACCGAGACAGTGACTGGAAGAAAACAGCCTGTCACCCCATGTCACAGAAACATGTCCCTGCACGGATCACTGGATAGCAATCAGCAGCATTGATGGTCGATTTACCCCTGCCAACCTCATGGCCAAGAGTAGTACTAGTAGCTGGTGTCAGAGGTAAAGCACAGATAACTGCAGTGCATTTCTTAACTTTCTTCTCCAAACTTCTTGCTTTCCCTTGCCAGCTATGTCCCACAAGCACTAATCGCAATCTGGAGCATTAGCCACGTGGCAATTTCTCACAAGCCTTGACTGAGTGCTATCCTACCATGGGGGGAATCACAACCAAGCCCAATCTTGTCCTCACTATTCTAGTAGGGTTCTTGATTAGCAATTAGGAGCAGGAAGCCAATCAGATTTTCCCCTCCTTATCAGAGTACTGCAGGCAGCTGTAGCCCACTGCCCTAGTGACAGATACTCACCCACTGCCCTAGTGACAGGTGCTCAGGCCGCAGAGCAGGGATAGAACCTGGAACCTTTCTGGTCAGATACTAGGACTATATCTAGTGGAGCAGAGGACTATTTTAATTGGACCAAAACAAGGACGACAGATACTAAATCACAATCCCATGCTGATTAATATCCAGTTAATATACTGTGGTGGCCACCAGGCAAGAGAGGCCTCGCGAGTACCAGCGGACATCAAACGGTCCCTCTCCAGGACCACATGAAACGCAGACAGAGCGCTCCCACCCACCCATCCTGTGCCTGTAGATGGCCATTTAAGCCAAGCCCCGGGTGTCTGTCCAGGCTAGGCCCAGCAGGAGATCCACGAGGCGGCTTCCGGCCTGCCCCTTCCTGGTGGCACCAGGTGGTCAAAGATCAGCAGGGCTAAAGTGGAGCCAAACGTTTAGGAGGAGATCCTTTAAACAGAAGGGCAGCAACCCCTCGCTCCTGAGAGCAGATACACTGCTCCCTCCAGGCCACAAATCTTGAAGATATGTAACAGTATTTTTTAATGAAGGGCCTTGGTAAGAGCGTATAGGGAAAGGCTACTTCTGCTGATTGATTTTAAATTGACCTGAGGGCAGGAGAAATTTGTTTTACACGGGGTTGTTGGAGTATGGAATGCATAGACATTGCCAGGGTGGGGGGGGGGGAAAGAATATTTGAAGATTAGTTTTGGATTGCCTTAGCAAAGAGCTGGCAGACAGTTGGCTGAGCATCTGAACAGTGATGTGCATATAAATTGCAGATAGCTCAAGTCGAAATTCTCAAATGGAGTTCAGTTTTACCAAAAGGTAGAGAGGTTCTAGAAATAAAAGCCAAGAATTTTGACAATTGCCAAGAAAAGTAAACCTTTGAAACAGGAGATGCTCTCTTCAACTACCCTAATGAATGGGTTAGTTTCACTAAGGGAGAAAGATTTGTAACTGGTAGGTAGATATCTGGTATCTTGTGGAAGTTACCCAATTTCTCTGGGTTGTGAAAAGCCCTTTGGTACAGAGATTAACACTATATAGCTATTGCAGATGTTAAATTGATAGACACTGAGCAAATTGGAGGCCCTCATTTCATTAGGGCAGGGCCAGTTGAATAGGTGCAACTAGTTCAAACATGGTTCAATAGGCCAGCTCCCAGATCTCCAGCTGGCACCTAAATACAAAATTGTTGAGTTTGTTATCTAGAAATGCATCAAGGGCTAATTTAGACACCAGTGCTGAGCTGGCTTTGCATGATCCACATCAGAGCTGTTTAAATTTATATACACAGGACTCCTAATAGGGCTGCCCACAGCATAGTTCCATGGACAGTATTAAAGAGTGCTATTATATATGCCAGTGCTGTGTTCCCTATTAGTATAATAGGTACAACATATAAGGCAGCCATGCGGCCAGTTGTGCCTGTGCTGGCTCTTTGAAAGAACTATCCATTTAGTCTCATTCCCCTGCTCTTTCCCTATAGCCTTGTAATTTTTTCCCCCCCCTTCAAGTATTTATCCAATTCCCTTTTGAAAGGGACCATTGAATCCACTTCCACCACCCTCACAAGCAGTGCATTCCAGATTACAACTCACTGCGTTAAAAATGCTTCCTCGTATCGCCTCGGGCGCTTTTGCTGATCACCTTAAATCTGTGCCCTCTGGAAGTGGTTTCTTACTCTGTCAAACAATCATGATTTTGAACACCTCTATCAAATCTCCTCAAACTTCTGTTCTAAGAGAACAACCCCAGCTTCTCCAGTCACTCCACATAACTGAAGTCCCTCATCCCTGGCATCATTCTAGTAAATCTCTTCTGCACCCTCTCTAAGGCCTAACATCTTTCCTATAGTGCGGTGCCCAGAATTGAATACTCCAGCTGAGGCCTAACCAACTTCCTTTTGTACTCTGTCTCGAATAAAGCCCAAGATCCCTTATGCTTTAACAGCCTTCTCAACTTATCCTGCCACCTTCAAAGATTTGTGTATGTGCACCCCCAGGTCTCTCTGTTCCTGCACCTCCTTTAAAATTGTACCATTTAGTTTATATTGCCTCTCATTCTTCCTACCAAAATGTATCACTTCACACTTCTCTGCATTAAATTTCATCTGCCATGTGTCTGCCCATTTCACCAACCTATGTCCTCCTGAAGTCTGTTACTATCCTCCACATTGTTTACTACATTCAAGTTTTGTGTGATCGGCAAACTGAAATTATACCCTCTATACCCAAGTCCAGGTCATTACTATAAAAAAAAAAGCAGTGGTCCTAATATTAACCCCTGGAGACCACCACTGTACACTTCCCTCCAGTCTGAAAAACAACCAACCATTCACTGCTACTCTGCTTTCTGTCCTCTAGCCAATTTTGTATCCACACTGCCACTGTCCTTTAACTTTGCTAAAGTCTATTGTGGTACTTCATCAAATTCCTTTTGAGAAGTCCATATACAAAATCAAACACTACCCTCAGTTATGTCAAAGAACTCAAGTTAGTGAAACAATTTTCCTTTGACAAATCTGTGCTGACTTTCATTTATTAGTCAATACTTTTTCAAGTGACAATTCATTTTGGCCCAGATTATTGTCTAAGTTTCACCACCAAAGTTAGGCTGACTGGCCTGTAATTGCCAGGTTTATCCCTCTTTTTCGAACAGGGGTGTAACATTTGCAATCATTCACTCCTTTGGCACCGTCCCCCTGTCCAAGGAGGACTGAACGATTGTGGCCAGAGCCTCCACAATTTCCACTCTTACTTCCCTCAGTAACCTAGGATGCATCCCATGTGGACCGACCGGGTGATTTCTCTACTGGAGTACTGTTGATCTTTTAAGTACCTCTTATTTTTATCCTATCCAATATTGAATACAGGAGTTGTACAAGACATTAGTAAGGCCACACTTGGAGTACTGTGTACAGTTCTGGTCACCCTATTATAGAAAGGATATTATTAAACTAGAAAGAGTGCAGAAAAGATTTACTAGGATGCTACCGGGACTTGATGGTTTGACTTATAGGGAGAGATTGGATAGACAGACTTTTTTCCCTGGAGAGTAGGAGGTTTAGGGGTGATCTTATAGAAGTCTATAAAATAATGAGGGGCATAGATAAGGTCGATAGTCAAAATCTTTTCCCAAAGGTAGGGGAGTCTATAACAAGGGGGCACAGATTTAAGGTGAGGGGAGAGAGATACAAAAGGGTCCAGAGGGGCAATTTTTTTCACTCAAAGGGTGGTGAGTGTCTGGAACGAGCTGCCAGAGGCAGTAGTAGAGGCGGGTACAATTTTGTCTTTTTAAAAGCATTTGGACAGTTACATGGGTAAGATGGGTATAGAGGGATATGGGCCAAGTGCAGGAAATTAGGACTAGCTTAGTGGTATAAACTGGGCGACATGGACATGTTGTAAACTTCTATGATTCTACTACCTCCTTTACTGCTACATTGACAGCATCCTCTTCTCTAGTAAAGAGCAATGCCAAGTAATTCATTTAGTACCTCAGCCATGCCCTCTGTCTCCACAAGATCTTTTGTCCCTAAATCAGTCCCACCCTGTTTAGAAAGAACTTTTTTGGGATCTTTATACATTAGCCACTAATCAATTCTCAGTCTGCCACTCATTCCTTTAGATCGCCTCTGCACTTTGTATTCAGCCTGGTTCTCTACTGTATTATGAAACTTACATGTCATAAGCCTCCTTTTTCTGTTTCATTTTAATCTCTAAACTTGTCATCTAGGGAGTTCTAGCTTTGGATGCCCGACCTTCACTTTCTCTCTCCCCCTCCCCCCTGTAGGAATGTGTCTTTGCACCCAAACCAACTCCTCCTTGAAGGCCTCCCATTTTTCAATTAGTTTTGCCTGCCAATTTGATTCCAATTAACCCTCCTCCAGTTAAGTATTTTCACATTTGATTGCTCCTTATCCTTTTCCATAACTATTCTAAACCTAATGATATCAATGTTCCCCAAATGCTCCCCCACTGAAACATGCTCCACCTGCCCCATTTCATTCCCCAGAGCTACATCCAGCCCTGTTTCCTTCCTGGTGTGGCTGGAAACACTGTTCCAGAAAAGTTGTCACACATTTCAGGAATTCCTCCCCTATTAAAGACAGTTATCCAAATTACAGAGTTCAGGAGGGATGTTAATCATCTATTTTTTCCCCCACATTGATTTTCTCCTTCCCTTTGGAGAACAAAGACTCCTGCTAGGGCTCACTGCCAGAGTGGGCAACAGTCCCAGGCTTCATATGAAAGTCTAGACAATGGGGCAGTCTAAGCAATCAGCCAGCTCAACCCTGCCCTCACATCTATGCTTTCCAGCACTGGTTACTAACTGTGGGATCTTGCTGGTCTGTATGGCACTATGTGGTGCTTTTAGCCATTAAGCAGCGGAAGCTCACATTTCATATTATTTATGGATGGGGAAAAGCAGGCCGAAACAGCTAGAAGTGTTAAAAACACTGCCATGTTTCACTAAGTTACCAGAGCAATTGTTCCCTCGTCACCAGCTTAAGCCCAATTAGTAACTATACAAAAGCCCTCTGCTGACTGTGATTAGAGCACAAACTACAGAAATTACCAAAATGGAGACAACCTGTTTTACCAAAGTGATGAGTTAATGCAGACAAGATTTCTTTAGAAACATTGCAATTAGATTAGATGTGATGATCAATGAAGATTACTGCTGTTCTACAGCTAGGAACAATGCAGCCACTCAGAAGTTCAAAGTTATTCATGACTTGATCAACTCACCATTTAAGCAGTTGATCGCTCCTCTGTAGTGGTAGTTGGGAAGCTTTAACAATGCTGCTCATTGCATCAATCCCTGGCTTGTTTTGGGAGGTGGGGTAGAAAAGACAGGAGAAGGCAGAAAGGAGCATGTAATCTGTGCTCTGGCCCCAAGTCACCATGCAACCTAAATTTCAAGCTAGACAAAGTTTACTATCTAATAAAAGCAGAGTGGGGTCAGAGACTGACATGACATTCAGTAAGCAACTCTGTCCCACCTGCACCCATTTTGAAGTTTGGCATCAGCAAGCAACCAGAAAAGGTTCACACTGAGCTGGCCTTGAACTAACCAGCTGAAAAGTATGTAAGGTGAGGGGGGTAATTGTGCAGTGAGATACCAGGTGAGGAAGGAGAGAGAAGATTATCAGTGTTTCATTTTAAAAGAACATTGCTGCTTTAGGTCAAGTAGGACTGGAATTAAAATGTGAAAGAATAGCCATCAAATGAAAACAGAAAACCACTTAAACAGAAACAGCAATGCATTTCTTTCCATGGTGGGGCAGTTAAAATAAGCCCTTAGTAGCTGTGATGACAGTTATAAACACAGACAAGCTGAAATATTTTAGATAAAAGAAACAGCAATCAGACACAAAAAAAGAGAGGTCAGAAAAATAAAGAATGAAGCAGTTTATTGAAGGCGCAAGTACTACATTGGCCAGAGCTGTTAATGGTTGTAAAAGAAAATTGCATAATCTGAAATGGTGGTACACTGGTGAATGTATTCATACAGCTACAAATTCATTAGAAAATTATTTTAATCTTTCTCTTTGCATTACAAACATTCTTCTCAATAGAAGAGGAATTGTTTTCTGAAAAACCCTTTTACATATGAAACCTGACAGCTGTTTTTTTTTAATCAAAATATACAAGACAATGCTTCCATATAAAAACCGGTTTTGTTCCCCTTAGCCTCTCTAGGTAAAAAAAGTTATGAATATTTACACCTTTTTTTTCAAACATTCTTTACAGCTGAAAAGAGGGAATATTTCTTTAAAGAACCAAGGACAAAAATAGAGGTGGAGTTGTATTCTGGTCTGAAAGCTGCATACATTTAAGTAGGCAGCACCTCCAACAGTTTTAAAGCAACACAGATTGAATCCAGCACTGAATCCCCTGAACATACAACTACCAATCACTCTAGGTGCACAATGCATTACAATCACATATTTGAGGGCTAAAAGAGGAATAGTAAATGTGAAGAACTAAGACTTCAGAAGGCACAACAACTTTGGTCCATGAAACCCTGAAAAAAAGACTAAAAAAATCCATTAAGCAGTTGACATGTGTCACTCTGAACATTCTTGGGCATTCTGCTCTTTAACAAAGTAAACTATTGCTCATTAATTAGTTTAGGCACAAGATCATTAACATGGTCATTAATGAGCACTCATATACAGGATGAGTATATAAATGTTCATAGTTATGACTCCAGCATTTAGCCCATACTATGGAATGTTTGGGAAGTGGATTTGAAGTATTTTCTTTTCACTAATTAGAAGGAAAAGGGGAACTGTTACACTTGGACAACAGGGCAACCATGAATTGTCAGCAAGTAAGATTTGTTTTAATCCAAGTGCCAACTGGGGAGCCTGTTTTTACAGTAGTGGATGACAAGAGTATTAAGACAGTTTCAAAAAAAGGGGCCAGGACTCAATACATTTCAGAGGGCTTGAAAAAACTACAAAATCCATTCTCCCCAACCCAATTTGCTGAGCTACACAACTAAAGCGGAAGGTGTCCTTATCTGTCCAAAAGTAAGAAAACTGCAGCAAGGTGACTACCTCGATGTTGCAGCACTGCTATGGTAAGGTCTACAAATTCAACCCCACAGGCACTCGTACAGGCCTGTAATTCCACAGATCAGACTGTGAAAGCCACATCCGTAAATAAAAATAACTTTCTCCACAAAAGTAAAACCATGCTATAGAATCAGTCATCTTACAGGTAGCTCTAGAACTCATTGGGAGACCACATGACTACCCAGGTATCATTAGTCAGCAAATGGAACATTCTCCTACCTACCCCCACACCACTGTGCAGACTTTGATGATTCAGGAAAAGCACCATATCCCTCCACTGCGCTTCTGCTAGTTTGTTAATCTGCTGAATCATACTCAAAGGAAACTCTGGGTAACAGGTTAAGAGTTTGATTGTACTCAATAACTAATGCCTTTACTGTGTTAAGTGCATCAATACAGTACTTGTATATGGAGCCTACACTCAACACTTAACAAGGGGTTACTTAAATAGCTAAATTGTTTCAGCCAAATCAACCACCTTGTGCATGGGTAGAAGGCTCATCAAAAAGTACTGTGGTGAGCACGCAATACTGTAGGAACCTCTTGTCAATGCTGTACTCGTGCATAAGGGAACAAGGCAGGGTAAAAATGGAATGAAATACTGGGTGGCAAAAAGACAGATTGACAGGACAAATCCGTTCTCACTCGAACCCAGAAAGAATATATAAATCAAAAAAAGCAAAAATAAAATGAAAGCAATTTACCAAAGACAGCATAAAAAAACATAACTGCACACCATGCCAGAATTTCAGCTGATCCATTAAATGAATCAGTAAGAGGTGCCAGGGCACACTGCAGGTCACTGACATCACGTCAGGCTCACTCACTTAATGCAGGTGAACAGTGCAGAAATTTCAGCTCAAAAATTGACAAATCAAAAAATCATACTAAACAAAATACAAGGTAGAAAATACACATTCTATGGACTCAATAAGGTAATAAAACACACCCTGACTATAAAATACATACAAGATATTGAATATAGAAGGCAACAAGCCTAGGCCATTCAAAATTGGGACTGTTCCTGGTTACCAGATCAGACTGGATTTTCCTTTGTAAAGGCAAGTTAACTCAGTAGCTTGCTCCTGGAGAGAAGACCAAGTCACTAGCTATGATTACTGGGGTGACCAGGGTCTTTATGGACTGAGGCTGAACAGATTCACGTTTCATTAAAAAATTACTCCTATAGACTAGACCTGGAGGTGCATGTGGGGTGGCCAAAATAACTGCCCATTCCTGCAAAATGCAACACATTTACATCCATGCAATTAGTTGGCTGCAGTGCCTTAATCTGCAGTGTTCGATTCAGTGACATCCAACATAACTGGCAAACAGATAGGAAGTTGTTTTTTTTTTAAAAAAGACATTACAATTCTAAAGTGACAGCTAGCCAGCTAAAATTAAACACTGCTGCATTACAAATACTACACCAGCTCATAGGCTGCAGCAACCTTCACATCTGCACTGCTTCAATTGGTTAAATGAATGCTCAACAGCATAGTTCTTCAATGGTATAGATTAAAGGTGAGGCCACCAGGCAGGTGGTAGTAAATAGTTATCCTCCCCTCATGGGATGGAGGGGAGGTAGTGGGAACGAGAAAGGGAAAATAGGCAAAAGGAATTTTGGGGGAAAAACAAACTGGTGTCCAGAAAGCTTGCTGCAATGGCCAATAAATCCAAAACCTGAGGTTGGATGGATAAAACTGCAAATCAGCAACATGTGGATAAAATGGTTAATTTAAGGCTACTTCAGGCCAATTCCATTCTCTGTTCTTCCTCCTCCCTCCCCTTTCAAAACCACACCCCCTCCCCCCAAAATTTGGGTAACCAGCAACATGAGCAAATAAGCAGCAAAACATTGCTTGAAACAAACCGTAAAGTACATAACCAGAAACAGACTTACAATTATAGAATGGCCCTTGTTTCATTATAAAGACATAAGGCACAGGATAATCATTTAAATGAAAGTAGAGCATATGCTTAAATTATCCACACATCTGTACTATAGTGGTATGGATACCCAAGGGGGAAAAAAGACTTAAAAGGCTTATTATGCAACCTGGTATTAGGTGCAGTGTCTTGGGTGATCGAAGAGAAATATTTGCAACCTGTAAACTTTTAGAAGAATTTCAAACGCCAAATTAAGAGCAACACTAGCACAAGCCAATCTGAAACCGATTGAGACTGGCAGCATGGCTACCATAAAACAGGATGTCATTGCAGTAAACTTTGAAAAGTTTGCTTTTAAAAAAAATAGAACTGTGGTCACTTTTGGGTAATTTTTCAGCTATGTAGCTGCTTTGAGGTCTAGTGGTGTCTCTGGAATAAGAGAATCGATCATTGTGCCCATAGGCTAAACTGGACCCCAGACTCCAGGGACTGGCTGGGAAATCCAGGTCAGAGCTTTAAATGGTTGACTTGGAGAAGGAAACTCTGAGGTGATGGTTTTCTCCAAGGTCGTGATTGTGAAGGTCAATGAGAGCCTGGATTGCTTCTTCCACTGAACTCATCTGGATGAGAGCCATCTTGCGATCCTTCCTAAAGTTACAAGTAAACAGATTTCAATAAAAAGTCAGAGCTAACCCCCTAATTTCTACACCAGCCAAAAGCAGCAGAAACCTTGGAATAGAATTTAATGGCATTATAGAAATCCACACAAATTACAGCAATGCCAGCTTCAGGAGAGAATTTTACATGGGTATCTCACTGGATTACTGAAACATTAATAGGCAAGAATCAGATCAGATAATGCAACTTACTGAAAGAACTTGAACGCTTTGACCATGCCAGTTGTGCTCGAGAACAGCATTTTCAGATCATCTTCAGTAACAGAAGGTCTGGAACAAAACAGGCAATCGTAAACAGTTCAATTCTCAGTCCAATGTGACATGCCATGCATTACTAGCCAAACCTGTGCACTGCAGCTCCCCTTCCAGAACTAGCTGGCAGGAGTAGGCCATTCAGCACCCCCCCGCCACTGCCCCGAGTCTGGCTCACCATTCAATGAAATCATGGCTAATCTAACTCCATATCCCTTAACTAGCAAAGATCTATTCCATCTCAGATTTAAAGTTATTAACTGAGCTAGCATCTACTGCTTTTTGTAGGAGTGTTCCACACTTCTACCACCCTTTGCATGAAGTGTTGCCTAATTTTGCTCCTGAATGGCCTGGCGATAAGGTTATGTTCTTGTCCTAGATTCCCCCACCAGCAGAAAAAATTTCTCCATCTATCCTATCAATTCCTTTCAACATCCTAAAAACCTCAAATCACCCCTTAACCTTCCATATTCCCTGGAATACAAGCCTAGTTTATGTAATCTCACTTCAATCTAACCCTTGGAGCCCTGGTAATATTCTGGTGAATCTGCACTGCATTCCTTCGAAGGCCGGTATATCCTTTCTATGGTGCGACTGAATATTGCAAATAACCAAAGCTGTTACTTTAAGGTGAATCTAAGCTACATACCAGCATTCAGTACCAACTTGTAAAAATAGCCACACTTACGGAATATTGGAGAGATGGAGGGTGGCAGAAGGAGGGAAGATGTTCTGGAAGTTTTTTGATCCAGGTTTCTTGAAGCGATGCAGTGGTGAGCTGCTGTAGTCCTTGGTCAGGCCCTGGTCCTCCTGGCCCTCACGGGGCAGCTGCACAGTCTGGTGCTTGGACATGGTCACACGCATTGCCTTCCCATGAAGCCTCTGACCATTCAGATGACTCATAGCTAGGGAAAAGGACAGGAGAAAGTCAATCTCAGACAATAGGCATCAGCACATCTGGGGGACAAAGATGAAAGGTCCTTGTGAAGACAAGAACAAGTTGTACTTGGCTATAATGCCACTAGTCAAATAGCTGAAACAAATGGCTGGCTGGGTTATTGCCGGGCTGTTGGGTCTTGTGGTTCTGACCCATGCTAATCACCTGATCTAGGGGCAAGATTAGACCAAAGCATGATATTCAGACATGTTCTAAGATGGTTCAGTTTTTCTCAGGAACACATCAGAAAGCATTGTCACAGAAAATGAACATGACTGGGAAAGAAGAGGCCACAGCAAAGGTTCCTCCTCTTCTACTAGCAATAGGGACCCAGTGACATCTGCTGGAAGTTCACAGGGATAGAGAGGGTGGTCAACTGAGGACTTGCAGATTGCTGACAACTCAGTCTCAAGAATAGGCAAGGACCCAACTCTCCAGGAACATTCCAGGCACCTTTTGAAGAATTGGGGAAGGAAAGAAACAAAGCAAAGCTTGAGTATAGGATAATGGTTAGGCACAAATAGAACTGGTTACATGACCTCTAACCAGTTAATTTTAAATACAACATAATCAGACAATACAGCAAGCACTACCAATTTTAATATAAAGCACCTTTTAACTCAAGGATCAAGTGCCAGAGCTTCCTTGGATACTGACTGGATTGGAGACTTACCCAGCTGAGCTTGGTTACAGTCAGACATTTGTACCAAGGCATTTTCTTTCTTGTTGAAGAGTATCTTCACACGTTGCACATCACCATACACCCCTTAACCAACAGAAGACATGGGAAGTTAACAGGTGCTGCCCATCTATTCCATACTGTTAACCAATATTCAACCCAAATCACAACCAAAGTTTCAAAAAAAATCAATGTATCCACTTTCTCCTAGTTAGCAATTCTAATTCTGAATTTTGCTATGAAATCCATAGTACTCAGGAGAATGAAATTCAGTGTCAGACTAAATTAAACTCCAAGAAATTAAAACTATTGGTCATCTACACAAGTTTAAAAGATTCACAAAGGCATGCAAAGCACCCAAACATGCATTACTGAGCAATGTATGCAAATCAAAGAATCAAAACTAATGCCAAATTATGTTGAACTGAAATTATGCATTGAAATAGCAAACTTCAAATATAAAGTTTTAAACAAGAAATAATAAAAACATAAGTGCTAACGATAACATACCGAAAAGAATAAAGAGGCATTGGGGCGTAACTCTCTTTAGAAGGACAGCAGAGCAAGGCAGCGGAAGACAGGAAGAGGAAAGGAATCGAGGGAGAACGAAGATGGAACGAATCATCCACAACGAAGGGTGGTTCCCACAGAATGGTGAATTGGTTCATGGATCATGGTTCAAGATGGTTAATTGAGGGGCAGGTTGGTCCGAAGAGCATTGTTGAAGCACAGGAAGCATGGGGACCGTGCAGTCAGTTCACAAAGGAATCCGCATCAGATGTGGGGAAGGGAGAAAGGGAGGGAGAACAGGATGGGGAAGGGAAGGAAAGAAAAAAAGTAGCATAAAACAGGTCAGTACACATGAGAAATATGTAGTGTTCCATCTGGTTGATCAATGTATTCTCTTCCATTACTTCACAAAATAAAAAGCTGTGACTTCACCTAGAGGAACACATGCTAAAGGAAAAGGGATTAAAAAGTACAGAAGATTAAGAGACTGTATCCTTTTACTCCTCAAAGGCCACAGTTTAAAGCTATCTCAAATAAAATCGAAGGAGTGAACATTCAGCACCTTTTCCTTTTGCCAAATGACATCTTACCCCCCTCCCACATTCTAGACAGGCACAGATAATTATCACTTTATATAAAGCCATGGCAGTTTTAAGTGTTACCAGCATCACTGGATTCAGATGAAACTGCAAGATTCTTTTGCCTCCCCACAGTACCAATTCTATTTTATTAAAATATAGATACTCCCAAACTCATGCCAATCAAGATAATCAACTACCCACTCTAGATTCAGCCACCCATCATCCTGGAGCTGAATTTAACCCCAAACTCTACAGGGATTAACACCTCATCTCATTGTTCTCGCGCTCTCTCTCATCCTCCCCCCACCCCCACACAAAAGTCCATTAGCAAGTTAAGGCTTCCCTGAGCATACAACAGGGACATCTTGCAGATTATAGTTGAACAGCTTTAAAAAACCTTGAAGTTGCTAAGTGATGCAAGTCTCAAATACAAAAAACATGAAACAGGAGACTATCACACAGGCATGCACAAGTAACAGTGTATCCAAGTCAGTTAGTCCACAGCACTCCTACAAAGAACTAATCTCTAGCCCAAAGATAAGCTGGAGCACAAGAAATGGGAGTACTGAAAAACAGCAAGAGGGGTAGTTTTTTTTTGGGGGGGGGGGGGGGGGGAGGGGGAAGAAAAAAGTTGTGGGAATAGCACATGAATTTAGTGTGAAAATGTGACTGTTGCCCCACATTGAAGGCGTAAGATGGCTACGTGCACACAATTCAGGTGTAACTGAACGTTACTAATAGCAACTGGCCTTGAAACCATACTATTTCCCCATTTTTCTGCACCCTCCCCCAAATCTTATTCTGACCTGATGTTGCCATTGCTCCACCCCAACAAAACTGGCCAAGTTTTAACTGCTCTATTCAAGCTCATCCATGCCTTCTGGGGCCAAGCAAATTTGTTCATTTTGAAACAGAGTTCATTTAACATATCAAAACCAAGTAATTAAGGGCAAATTTCAAATTTAGGGAGAGTTATGAGCAATGGGAATGGTCAGGATAAAGCAGTGGAATTCTATTGCATTGCAACCAGTTTGAAAAAAGCCAATTAAAAACACCCACTACCAATGAATTGAATGCAGGTTCAAGGAGAAGCCCGTTGCAAAAAAAAAATTTGGGGGGGGTGGGGAGAAAGAAACAGTTCACTTTGTCCTGAGCTACCTTCCAAAAGAACATGCTGTATGGCAAAAGAGCAATAAAGTTACAACTAAGTCAGCAGAATTGATAAGACAACTGGAGATAAACTAAGACAAAGGGGAGGAATGAAACAACCTTCAGGAACCTTGAAAAGAAAACACTGAGGAAGTCAGCACAGAATGGAAGACCAGCTACACTGATCAATAAGCATTACAGGAAATATTTAAAAACATGCTAAAGATTCTGCTTAAGCCCTAGAAACTTCCCAGGGCTCTAGGGCCACAATGGGCAATTTGAGTATGAACTGGCTTGCTTCAAAATGTAGACTTTTAGGACAACAGTTGGTTAACTAAATCACAGAACAGTAGGAGCACCATTACAGGCTGCTCAGGTTAGTAGTGATAGAGACACTAGTTAGGCTCAGGATCCCAATATCCATAATGGACTGTCTAGCAAAGGGAAAGAAAATATGAGGGAGAAAGTGCAAAACACAAATTGTGCTCGTTTGTTGGTGACGTTTGCTGCACTGACATGTGGTGCGAGCGCTTCCAGATCCCAGGGCAGGCCCTGCAGTCACTTTAAATTAGATGGGTTGGGTGTGACAGGTTAGAAAATTTACTTAAGACCAGCCAAGCAAATTCATTGGATGGGGAAAATAAGCTAAAGGCCAAATCTCAGTGGAAAGTTACATTCATACATGCAACACGTAAAGAGTAGCAATTGGATTCAACATCATTCATTTATTTAAAAAGTACATAAACTAAACTCAAACCATAGCTTTGTTACAGTCTGTTACACTCCTACTACAGTTTCTTCTGAAATCAAGAACACTGAAAGTTAGAAATGATGGCATGCAAAGTCACTCCATCAAAGTACCTAGCTGAAGAGCTACCTACTGTCTTGTTTACACTAGGAATAGTGACTAAGACTCCAGGACATTACTGTAATGTCAACACCCAGTGGGGAGATTACACCACAATTCAGGACTGGGGAGGAGGGAGCACAGATGTACCTGCAAACCACAAAAACATGGGAAATCTAGAGTACAAAGTCTGATGCAGTGCTGTAAATTGTTAAAGCAGAACAAGCAAATCAAAAATTTCTACTGAATAGCAACTCAGCTCACCTCTGGGG
The DNA here is from genome assembly GCF_035084215.1 of Heptranchias perlo. NCBI lineage: Eukaryota > Metazoa > Chordata > Chondrichthyes > Hexanchiformes > Hexanchidae > Heptranchias > Heptranchias perlo. The sequence continues at coordinate 2,924,503 of NC_090353.1, read as the reverse complement.
AGGCAACAGGTTATTTTTTTTGGGGGGGGGCAAGAAGATAGGGATGAAAGATGAAATGTTAGTGAGTCAGAATGCATATTGCCTGATTAAAAACCCATGTACGTGAAGTTGAAAGTAATTACAGGTAAAGCTGAACATGGGAGACTAGGGAGTAGCTTTGGCTAAAACTGAGTAGCCGTGTGGGGGGGGCTATAATTTCACAGTAATTTAAATTAGAGATAGCTAAAGTAATAAATTTCTGAAGTTAAATTTTCATCTCAGAAGCTCTTAAGAACCGGAATAGTTTCCATTAATAGACTTAGGAAAGGGATCTGTGCTCGGGGAGACATGAGCACACAAAACTAGGACACACCGCACTAACCTCAGGATTGAGATTGCTAACCAGCAGGACAGCGTTGGCTGCAGAGCCGAACCCCGGAATACCCATACGACTCGCTGCTGCTGCAGCTGCCGCGGCTGCCGACGGCATGCCGAGCGGAGCCAAGCCCCCATGAACCCCTGGGACGGACAGACCTACAGATGAGAGACTAAAGTTGTTAGACAACATACTTAAATATCTCATTGGTTAACACATTTAAATGCAATAGTTCAGCTGTATGCACACTGTAACTAGATAGCGCAGTGTGGAGTGCCCAGGCTCAGTAATGCAATTGGCGCATTGAACAGAATCAGCACTGCCCAAAGCTACCCACTTTTAAGATTAAAAAGCAACAGCAAGTAGACTGAATCCTGACTGCCACAGCCCAAACAATCCTGCCCACTGCAAAGCAGGGAGGAAAGGATGGACAAGGCAAAGCAGAGCCTTAGCGTAATCCTACCTACTGCAAATGGGAATGGGCACAGCAAATCCTTTACACAAGGCTACTCACTGCAGCAAGTGGCAGGAAACCAATGGGGAGATGGTTCAGCCATGTGACAGTAACATTCCAATTAGATACCAGAAAATAAACCAAACCACCCATTAGCACAGTAAAAAACCACCACCCTTCACTGCACCCAGTTACTCCACACCTTGCCCTTAAATGCCACATGGAAAAGAATGATACACTTTAGAACCCGAGCTCTGATCAACATTCAAGTTTACTTTTAAATACTTGCAATACTTCGTAAATTTGTTAGTCCAAACCTGAGCAGCACACAAATGCCACTGTAAACAACAGTTAGTATAGAATGCTCCCATCAAGTTACAGTATGCTATGGCAGAAGGGCACATTGGTAATAAATAAGGCTTAGAGTCTATGAGCAGTGTACATACAGTAATCTGAGTCTATGAGCAGTGTACATACAGTAATCTGATGGATGTTGGAGGAAGTCTGTAGAGACACAAGTTTTCAAAATATAAGCAACTTCAAATTACAGGATACAGAGGCCATGGCTGTTGAAGTGTATACTTTAAATATCAGCTTCCCGAGTTAAGTGCAAAATACATGGGCACTGAGCAAATGTAAACTTAAGTCTGAATGCGTAGCTTTCCAGGAGGTCAGATTTAGCTCTCCACTTGCTCAAACACCATTACAGGTGGATGCAACAAGCCACTTATTATGGATAAGAACACTTGCAAATTACTTTGACAAGCAGTTAAAATACTCCTTGGGTCCCAAGAGATTTATCTCCAAAATACTGAACCCAAGACTTCCATGGTTATTCACAGTTCTCCAGTTCCACTTCAGACTATTCAAGAACATTATGCCTAAATATAGAAGACATTTAATACACAAGACAGTTTAAAGATAAAATTCCTGCATTAGTGACTCACCAGCTTGCTGGAAGGCAATACCAGGAGGGAAACCAGCTGCCCCTGCGTAAGGCGAGGAGATGATACCTGGTGCACCTGACAAGAGAACAAGTCTGTCAGTGAGCACTTTCAGTAATAAAGATAATAGCCCTTTACAATCCAGCACGATGCCTGCACTACCATCTGCTGAACAAAGTGTCAACAGGCTTCAACAATTCTGTAGGATTGCATCGGTAAATCTTAGCAGCAAACAGGCTAACACTTCAGTGACTACAGCTGAGATTGTGAAGCAGACATTCCCAAAACACTCCTGCAAGGCTATTAATGTAGAATGTGACTCCAATGTACAGAGACATGTAGATGGAGGTGGATTTCTGGTTAGGGACATGTTGGTAGGTTTCAACTTTTCACAGCACAGGGACTGGGGAAAAATACCACTCACCCAGTAGTTAGATTCAACGGTGTGAAAAATTAAATTCAGCCAAGTCTGCTGGGCAAACCACCGTTCAATATTTTATTCGTCACAGTCCAAATCCTCTATTGAAGAGTTTACACAGCTATACAATTATGTGCACACAAGTCATGTTAAACTCTTGGAATTTAATACATTGCGTCAAAACTTAATACATACTAAACTAGAAGCTGGGAAAGCTCCAACCTATAAAAAAGGGACCAGAAAGACATTTAACCAAATGTTAAATGTTTACAATTGCAGTATCTCATGAAGGTACTTGAGGTAATGCCAACTAAATGACTACTTTGGTGAGGGTGAAGTGTATGCTACCCTCCCAGGAATCAGCTTTAGTGTCAAACACTGGGATCAATCAATGCATCAAGCTAATCACAGGACCCCACTGTTTGGAACTCATGCTAAAGCAGGACAACCCTTTCACTTTGGACATTAAATGCAATAACTTCAAAGGAGACATTTCCACTGGAACTGAGAAAAAGGTACTAATAGTATGTCATCTTAATTTGCTCTTTCACAAGAAAACAATGAGACTGTTTCACTGAAGATTTTTTTTGATACAGTTCTTTAGTGGCTAAATGTACCTCATGCCAGAATAGAGGCAAGCTTACCTATTGCTCCATGTAGTTAGCCAATCTCATGTTGCACACTGGTGCCACAACTGGACTCCCACAAAAAGGAGAAAAAATGCCCAAGTTCCTACTAGCTATACAGGGACAGCCTCAGTCAGCAAGCCCATCAAAACCTGCTATTCAGGCCCAGATCCCAATGGACCCCTGCATTTTTAAAAATAAAAACTGCCTTCAAATCACAATCGTTGCTGTGTTCTGTAGCATAAGCCAATGGAATTCAACTGCAAGGTAAAACTCAGCAACACAGGACAAGTTTCTGTCAGATGATTTACTGCTGACAGTGGATAATGGCACCCCACAGTCAGAATGGCTTCCAGGAATTAGCTGACTGCTTTACGTGTTGTAGCTGCAATAACCAAGTCAAGCGATGCAAGAGCCATCAAAGTAGACTGCCAGATCTTAGGAGGTTAGCGCATACACTTCCTCACCACAGCCAGAGGATGTTCCAGTCCAGTGGACTGAAGTCATCTCAGCCAGATCCTTCACAATAAGTATACAACTAAAAAGTTGTGTGCCCTCAAGCAGCATCAAGAACAGCCAAATGCCCACATTTTCCCCCTGTCCAAAAAAGCCACCTGTTGCAAAGTACCCATCAACAAGCCCCTGTACCCAAATCCTCGTTCATTTTAAAAATCTACCTGTACCACCCCAAGTCAGGGCAGAGCACCTACAAATGTAAAGAATTGTGCATTCAATTCCCATTAGCTGGACTAGGGATCCATCTACCTTTCAAAAAAGGCACTGTGAAAGTTGCTCATTTCATTTTAACCTATTGTTGTAATGTTAACCCACACACAATAGGTAAAACTCACAGGAGGAGGTGTATTTACCTAGTAGGGAGGCTTCCTTACCAAAAGCGGCCGCCATGGTTTGGTCTAAGGTTGGCTGGTTGTCACCAGATGGCAGGTCAGGACGGGTGTAGTCTCTACTTTTGTCATTATTGTACTTAACATTAAGGCTAGTCAGCTTGGAGAAGTCAATACGCAGAGTACAGCAAGCATTATAGATGTTCTGTCCATCCAGGGCCTAGAAGAGGTACACACTGGGGTTACACAGACATTACATTCTCTCAAACTACAAGTTAGCAATAATTAGTGGTGACAGTTTGAAATCAATGACATTTGTTAGTGGACTCCCCCAATTGAGTGGGTAAAATAACACTGCATCACTCAGCCACACAGACCAGATCCCAGGCCTGTACTGAGTTAGGTGATCACAGACAGCAATACTGTTGGCTGTTTTTTGGGCTGGGTGGTGGAGGGTACGAGACAGGCAGTTACTTTTTCACTGCTAAAACTGCAACCTGGCTTGGGGGTTTATGAAGGACACATGTGGGTGTCAGGCAAGGACAGGAATTGGCTTAACTGATGCCTTGTGATTGAATAGCACATTAACTAGGCACTTTACAAATGGGCACTATTGAGCTGCCAGCACCTGTGGAACTATGCACCAGTAGTAGTCATCAGCTCTCCAGGAGTGGGAGAGGGAAAGGGAGAAAAAAGTCAGAGGGGGAACCAGAGTTTGTCTAATGTGAACCCAAAAACTGCATCAGTTTCTCAATATTTAAAGTTAACAAATAGTGGTCTCATTACATAGTAGGTGGTGTCGTCTAAAGATCAGATAGTCCCATTACAAGCTCACTGAAGTACAAGAAGTCAGTATGCACCAAGGACATTACTGCCACCGTTTATTAGAGTCGACTTCAACATACCAGTTTAGCATGTTGTGCACTGGAGCCATCGGCATATTGGAGCAAGGCTTGGAACTGGTTATTCTTGGTGAAAGTAATGATCTTCAGCACAGTGCCAAACTTGGAGAAAATCTGCAACCCAAAAAAATTTGAAATATGAAAAATTGGTTTGCTGCACGACAATTCTTACACTAACTGGGGTAGTCAGTAAATTACTATATCGTAGGGATTCAAACATGTCCTATCCTTACTACTCACTAAAGGCAATGTTTGGTTCCAGCCCAAACTATTTCCATTCCATATTATCTTAGCCCAGCACAGCCTACTTATTGCAATGTGATTGATTCAGAGATCCCTGTGCACCATTCTTGTTTGAGGGACTTATAAAACAGGGCTGCCAAGCTTGTGTTTGTGGGTCACATGAAGCTCCCATTATTTACATAGAGCTCCAGTTACTGATACCAACAGATGGTGCTGTTTTAGAATCTATCCACCAACACAGCAACAGCCTTTTCCAAACCTCCAGGCCCAAGAAATGTGTAAGTGTAAATGCCAATAGGATTGATGTGCCTGGATTGGGAGGGTCGACATTTGGACTTCCTGTTGTACCCCAACCCCCTATATCAAAGATTAGGGGAGGAATCAGCAGACTTCCACTTGTTTTGTAGTTCCAGTTTGTCAACATTTGGAAAATAAACCTTTAAGTTTGCATAGTTAACACTTATTTTGACCTAAAACGGATGAAAATTTAGAAAAATGCAAAGTCATATATTACATAATCCCCTGCAAGTGTGACAGTTCCTACAACTTACTTTTCTGCCCTGCTTAAATGTACCAACTGTACTTCTGATAGCAATTTCCCAGCTTTATCTCCAAGGTAGTTGCAGTTCAAATTGCTACATGCCTGAGGCCTTAAAGAAAGCTTCTTGTGCACCACCCCAAGCCTAGGTGACCTTTCCCCTTCCTGTTCCCACCCAGCTGTGACCTGGGGGATTGGCTTTACATAGAATTTACAGCACAGAAACAGGTCAGTTGGCCCAAGGCTCCACACAAACCTCATCCCACTATTTACTTCATCTCACTGTAGTCCATTTTCCCCTCATGTACTTATCTAGCTTCCGCTTAAATGCATCTCTGCTATTTCCCTCAACTACTCCTTGTGGTAGGAAGTTCCACATTCTTACCAGAGTAAAGACCTTTCGGGTCTCTCTCTCTCTGGCTTTGTAATCTGACCCATTGTGTATTCAGTATACTGGGATGTACTGTTTTCCGTGGCTAACCTGTCTGAACACCAACGACACCTTTGATTGGTGTGATCGTGTCCCAGCCTAATATAAGATATGCGATTTGAGAACCTCTCACTCACCTAACGAAGGAGATAATCTTCGAAAGCTTGTGATTTTCAAATAAAAGTGTTGAACTATAACCTGGTGTTGTAAGATTCCTTACCAGAGTAAAAGCAGTGACTGCACTTTGACTAACCAAAAGAAAGCTCCTTAGTGATACAGGAATGGGGCTATAAGCACTTGGAGGCAGATGTCCAGCAATGGTGCTCACAGGAATTACAGTTCAAGCACCTAAGATTCCAATTACAGAACAAACATTCCAGGATAACAGCCATCATTCCAAAATAGACTCCAATAGTTGTGGACCCACCTTAATTCCCAACTCAAAAAAATCCATTCGACCCAAACAGTCCCAACCTACTCCCTAGTATTTCCACCTGACTTGACCCACCACACCTGTTTTCAATAGCCCAGGACCCAAGCACAATCTCTTCCCTCCCCACTGTTCAAATTCCCCAATGGGACTCACCATCCAAATTTTGCCCCGCTCCTCTCCCATAAGAGAACAATTACCAGCGGCAACTTGAAAGTTAGACTCACCTGATGCAACACATCTAGAGTAACAGGATAGAAGAGGTTTTCCACAATGATGCGAAGAACAGGGCTCTGACCAGCAAGGCTGACTGCAGTATCTGGGACACCGGTACCTGCAATAGCCATGTTCGCAGTCTGCACTGCATTTACTGCCTGAAGAGCTGCTTGTGCTCTCTGAAAAAGGAATCAAACAGGAAATCTCAAGCTACCGACTTTCTAACCACAATACAGCTTTTGCACATTGTTGGCCAGGGAATAATATCTTCAATAGGTTTATTTATATATATATATTATATACACACACACACACATTCCAAAAACTCCAAGTCTGTGACAATCGAAGTCATGGAAGGCAATGGACCCTCCCAACTGACCAGACTTCACTCCAATTACAAACTTCTGCCCTCAGAGGGGAGTTCATGTGCTCTGCATCTCCCCACCCATAACAGGAAATAGGAGAGAAAAAAAGTGGGGATGGGGAAAGAGGTTGAAGCAAAAAGCAGCAACGGTAGCATAATGCTTCTACATTCAATTCTACAAAAGAATGCACTCGAGAGACACGAAACCCATGAATTGCTGTAATGTTGGAGCTGCTACGCCTTTTCACTGATGCCCAGTGAAAAAAAGCCTTGGAAAAGGATCTAATTGGCTCCAGTCCAAATGCAAACTTCATCTGAATTAAACAGGACAGAGCCTCTTGCAAGTTTGTAATAATCCTGGTACACCTTTAGTTGCACAAAAAGTACTCACAGCCTGATTGGGAGAGTTGTCAGTTTTCAGCTCCTTGTGGTTAGAATACTGGATGTAGATAGGATGGCTCCTCAGGTATGGAGTGACAGTGCTATAGTAGCTCACCATCGTGTTAGCAGCTTCTTCAGTATTCATTTCTATAAAAGCCTGCAGATTGGAGATGCGCACACTGATCAATGCAAGTCTTGCTCGAAATAGTAAGCAAATGCTCAATTTTCACTAAAGTATAGTGAAATCAGGATCCTGCCCACAGGTCAGAGACAGGAACAGGCACAGTAAACTACAACAAAAAGACCAGATGCTTTTATGTTACAGCTGAGGTCTAGGAAAAGTGCCCCAACAGTATCACTCTCCTGTGTTTTGATGGTACAGCCAACCTTGTAAACTAGTTGCACCAAGAGTTTCACTACTTTGCAGAAGCTGTGCCAATTTAGCCAGAGCACATTGATGTACTTGTGCCATACAAGAATGTGGCATGTCCACAACTGGGAATCATAGGTGGCCTTGTACCTGCAAATACTTCACTGAACACAGACAGTGCTGAACACAGTCAGAATTTTAAAGCAGGTTTTCCAGCCCATTTAGCTTTCAGATTCCAGCTGCACGAGACTGCTGGCTCAACAAATTCAGAAACAGTCACTTTTCCTTAGGACAATTATCTATATTAAAAAGTTATCCATGCAGACATTTACAGTAAGGATTTCCTACTCTAATTTGAATACTTACCAATAAAGCAAACTCCCTAGACAGATAGTAACTGTGCACTGGCAAAGGGGGAGGAATTCCTGAAATATGTAAGAGAACTTTCTTGATCAGTGTGTTTCTAACCCAATGAGGAAGGAAGCAGTGCTGGGTCTAGCTCTGGGGAATGAAGTGGAGCATGCTTCAGTGGGGGAGGGAAAAAACGGTGATATCAGGTTTAGAATAGTTATGGAAAAGGATAAGGAACAATCAAACATAAAAATACTTAACCGGAGGAGGGCTAATTACAATGAGTTAAAAAGGGAACTTGCCCAGGTGGATTGGAATCAAAAATTGGGAGGCAAAACAGTAATTGAACAATGGGAGGCCTTCAAGGAGATGTTGCCAGTATAGAGTAGACATCCCTACAAGGGGAAAAGGAAGGGCACCAAAAGCCAGGGCTTCCTGGATGACTAAAGATAGAGATTAAAATGAAGCAGAAAAAAAGAGGCTTGACAAATGTAAGGCTCAATACAGTAGAGAACCAGGCTGAATACAAAGTACAAAGGCAATCTAAAAAGGAAATAAGAGGGGCAAGGAGAGACTATGGGAATAGATTAGTGGCTAACATAAACTCAAAAGTCTTAAACAAAAAACTAGAGTCAAAAAGGATGGTGCCAATTTTGGGAGGGGGGAAACTATCTTCTCCTGGAGGCAGAGGGTATGGTTGAGGTACTAATGAACATTTTGCATCAGTCTTCACTAGAGAAGATGATGCTGTCAATGTAGCAGCGATACTGGATAAGATAAAAATAGATAAAGAGGTACTTAAAAGATAGGGAGTACAGAGTCACCTGGTCGAGATGGGTTGCAACCTAGGTTACTGAGACTGTGGAAATTGTGGGGGCTCTGGCCACAATCTTCCAATCCTCAAATATGGGGGCAGTGCCAGAGGATTGCAAATGTTACATCCCTGTTCAAAGAGGAAGGGGATAAACACAGCAATTACAGGCCAGTCAACCCATCATTGGTCATGGGGAAACAAAATAATCTGGGACAAAGTTAATTAGCACTTGGGAAGAGCGTGGGTTAATAAATAAGTCAGCAAGGAATTGTTAAAGGAAAATCATATTTGACTACGTTGAGTTCTTTGATGAATTAACAGAAGGTTGATAAGGGTAGTGCGGTTGGTGTATATGGACGTTTTAAAAAGGCATTTAGGAACATAGGAACAGGAATAGGCCATTCAGCCCCTTGAGCCTGCTCCGCCATTTGATAAGATCATGGCTGATCTGTGATCTAGCTACCTGCCTTTGGCCCATATCCCTTAATACCTTTGATAAAAGTACCACATAATAGACTTATTAGCAAAATTAATGCCCATGAGATTAAAGGGACCATGGATACAAAATTGGCTGAGGGACAGAAAGCAGTGTAGTGGTGAATGGTTGTTTTTCAGACTGGAGGGAAATGTACAGTGGTGTTCCCCAGGGGTCAGTATTAGGACCACTGTTCTTTGATATATATTAATGACCTGGACTTATGAATACAAGGTATAATTTCAGTTTGCAGAGGATACGAAACTCAAAAATGCAGTAAACAATGAGGATAGTAACAGACTTCAGGAGGACAGAAACAAGGCAGATGGAATTTAACAAGTGTGAAGTGATGTATTTTCATAGCAAGAATGAGGAGAGGCAATATAAACTGAAGAGTACAATTTTAAAAGGGGGTGCAGGATCAGAGACCTGGGGGTGTATGTACATAAATCTTTGAAGGTAGCAGGACAAGTTGAGACTGTTGTTTAAAAACGCATACAGGATCCTTGGCTTCGTTAGTGGCATAGAGTACAAAAGCAAGAAAGTTATGAGTTTATGAAAGATACAGTAATGGAGAAACTTTTCAGTGGCAGAAGGGTCATTAACCAGATAACACAGATTTAGCAAAAGAACCAGAGGCAACAGGAGGACATTTTCTTTTAAAACTGAGTTATGATCCGGAATGCACTGCCTGAAAGGGTGGTGGAAGCAGATTTAATAGCAAATTTCAGAAGGGAATTGAATACTTGAAAGGAAAAAAATTTATCGGCTATGGGGGGAAAAAAAGCAGGGGACCAGAACTAATTGGACAGCTCTTTCAAAGAGCCAGCACAGGCATGCTGGGCCAAATGGCCTCCTTCTATACGATTCTATGATATCGAACCAGACAAACGCCAAAGACTTGTTTGGGGAGGAGAGTAAGGAGTCACGCACCTGGTTTTTGCCTTTTAACATGAGAAGATTCGTTACTTTGCCGAAAGGTAAGCCCAGGGAGATGACCTCTGCTTCGGTGATGTCGTTGGGAAGTTTGCGGATATGAATGACTCTGGAAGGTACTATTCCTGAAGATCTGTGTTCTCCTTTGAACTTTTTGCTGTCGTTGCCATTGGCTAGAAAAGTTTCACACACTGAGGGCACTAGCATTCTCCAAACATGGCATAAATAATGCACACTTAAATGAATAGCATGTACCTGAACACCGAGCAGGTAAGAATAAAGTTCTTTTCCAGCCAAAAATTTACATCTAAAAAAAGTTCTCTTGCCTTAATATGGAACTACAGCAGGTTCCAGTCCCCACAAATGATTCAGCGGCTTGCATTTCTAGCACTGAAATTTCAGCATTACCACCCCCACCCCCACACCAATTCTTTCCTGGTCAGTAGTTCATGGCACAATGTACAGTAAAAAAAGATAAAAGGGTTACTTACTGTACTCACCAGCAGAGGGAGTAGAGTTGCTCATGATAAAGGGACCGTTAGCAGCACAAGCAGATAGAAGCTCGTCAGACCCCCGCTGCAGAGAAGAAAAAAGATAACTCAGTAATTTTCCAATCTGCCAAGTGTTTTAAATACAAAACCTCCAGAACCTTGTTCCTCCCTCCACAGCCGGCTGAATGTTTCCAGCATCTGCAGCAGTTCTTTGTACACTATAGCATCTCTTCACAGATGATGCAGTAAAACTGTCACGAAGTCTATTTTAGTTAATTTGCTATGATCAACACTGCACATGGCTGAATATATTAAAAGCTGTACAATACTACAACCACCATGGGTTCAATTCCATGCAAATAGGAGCTCAACTGTACTTTTCCTCCTACAGTCACTAAATTAAGTCCAGTATCACTTGTTGAGCAGTGTGGTTAAACTTTTCCTGTCTGTAGGAGGCAATGAGACATGGAACTGGTTAGTAAGGAAACATTTGAAGGGGAGGTACTGTACTCCACCCACCAGCTGCTGACTGATCAAGGCTACACTATTACACCAAAATCCCTACTCCTATGCTGAAGACTTACAACTCCAACTACACAAAATTCCTAGTTATAGCTACCATAGAACATGCAAGTCTGTAGGACACGACACTGCTGCGCTCAGAAACAGTGATCACTGCACAGTTGCCCAGTTGTCTTTGGACCCATAATTATGGCGATGCAAGTCCAGCAACATGTTCCAGTTACACGTGGTTTGAAAGACATCTGGCAACAGTTCATCTGAATCTACCATCCCCCTGTTTGCACAAGTGGTCCAAGTTAGATGCAGCAGGAAGAACCACAGCCTTTGGCTTTTCCAACTCTGACAGGAATATTCAAGTTTAAGTGGAAACAGACAAGAGTACCAGCTCACCAAGAAATGGGGTTTATTAAATGCACCCAGTCATACAATGTTCTCACTGCAGTGGAATGCGTGGATTCCTTTGTGTAAGCGGAGTTGCACAGGGATTGTCCAGCCTGCCTGCCCTCAGGAAGTGACCCAGCTCAAGATAAACATTTAAATTACACTGCAAGACTACAGCAGTCAACTCTGGCATCATTTCAAAGTGCAATTTACACCACAGACTCCACTACATCACTAAGCCTCCACCCAATCCACAGGAAAATTTAAAAAAAAGTGGCTAAAGATGCTTTTAAAAGTTGGCAGCTTCAACAATTGGAAATCCATCTAGTAATTGCCATGAATTCTCATTGGAGGTAAAAAGTAGTTTCAAAATTGGAGCTCTTTTTTTGGGGGTGGGGGGTGGAGAACGAAAGGGGAGGAACTGAAGTATTTACAATATCCCAGTTGCCAGCACTATTTCCACTTTTCATCTGCACAGTAAAAACAAGTAACTATTTCCTACTAAGCCACTTGACTAAGAGCATGACATTAGAATGCCATTGAAATTCAATTCCTGGAATATGCAATGAGTCAGCTAGAATGGTCACTGGTCTGTGCTGAGTCAGCTGATCCAACTCAAGGTGGTGTTTGGCCACTACAGCCACTACTAGGTCAGGGACAGAGGCCAAAAACTTCACCGTATAGGGCAACTAGAAAACTATCCTGTTTGTGAAACAGTTAGTGGAAATCACTCACTTTACCTTAATGGAGGGAAAGAAGAGCAGCTTTTAATTAAAGGCAGTCATAGGTCCCTACGGGAGAAAAATTTAAGTGGAATCCTACAGAAAATATGGCAGAAGTGCAGCTGAATCATTAATCATACATAAACATACACACCTAGTATGAAATAGAAACCCTTCCAATGCCTTCACAAAAATCAATCAACTGCAACACTACACAGAGCTGACTACAATAGCCAGTGAGATCTCATAACATGGTAAGATTGTCCAACATTTATTATTTAAACTGGCCTCTACAGCAACTAGATACCAACCACACTATACCTCTTGTATTGTCCAAAGAATGAATCAGTCTCAAATAACCCGTCTGAGCTCACCCTGTTCACCTCCTCAATTCAGTTGAAGCTCTGATCACATGTTCATTTCTAAACTAGTTTGGATACTTCAAATGCATTGCCATGAGCAATACTGGACATCCTTTCCTTAAAATTACTCAACTCAGTCACCAAACATGGGTCAATGCTCATTTCCCAGCTGCTGGATGAAATATTAGCTGTGACACTGAAACATGGAGAATCAGTGATGTGTGCCCTTCAAACATTCAATCCAGGAACAAAGGAAGAGATAGTGTCACCGAATCTGAGAGAAATGAGAACCTGCTTTATTACTCCATCCAAACTTCACTGCTAGGTAAAGCTAGGTCAGAGCTTACAATCTATTGCTGCTTTCCAGGTGGAATGCTACACCAATCCCACATCTACAGAAGTAAACTAATGTCCCTTTTGTATGACAACCGCTTGAAGAGCAGAAGTTCATTAACCACCTTGGCTGGTGATGCTGTAGAATTTGTCCTATAAATGTGAAGTAGATGGATGCATCGCACTAGTAAACATCACTTGGCCACCCAACCTTCACCCTTGTTGCCAGAAAAATAGGGACCAGTTAGCTGAACAACTGCTTTTAGAAAATCCACTTCATTTGGCTGGATTACTGACAGTAGAGTTCCTTCATTTTAGAGCAACAAAAATTATTGCTGAAATTGTGCCCCAAAGAAACAGACCTGATCTTTTGGTTTTAGATAAGTGAATGCAGTCATGCAAAAGCTGCAAACAGAAACCCTGACGCACCTTTCACATACCAAACAGGCACACCCAGCTGGTGCAGACTGACAGACAGCAGTTCTACAAACAAGGTGCTGGGGTACTTCAAAAGGAAGCCAAATCCCTTAAATTGCTGCCAGAACTGCAACATTCCATTCACAGCTCAGACCAAGAGGCCCCACTGCTTTTAAATATCAGCTTAGCAGTCAAGACCTTTCATTCGGTGGATAGATTTTACAGTGGCTTGACGTAAGAGCACAAACACCACCAGTTTCTAGCACTGCAAGGCACAGTGCACAAGGAAACTCCTTCACTCAGTAGCCAGCTACAGCCTGGTCTCAAAAGCCTTCAAAGTGTTGCAAGTCTGCTTGAATTTACATTGTCCACTCATAACCAATGCAGCAAAGTGTGTGGGGGAGGGGGAGGTTATAAAACAAGTGTCAATTTTACAGACAAGCAATGCACTTTCAGGCACAATAGATGCAGAAGTGGCTGCAGGATTTCCAGTTTAAAGGTCAAGCTGTGGACCTCCAAAATGGTAGCCCTAATGATTTGAGCTAGTGCAATGCAACTTCAGTCTTCAATGTGCATTTACCTGCTGCATTCCTTCAAGCAGCAGGTCTTTTAAAACAAAGTGTATTCCTTACCCTGACAGCACTGAGAAACAAGTTATAGGGGTGCACACTGTACAAGTTTACTTTGGAAAAACAGGTAGAAAATCAAGTTAATCCCAGCAACAAATCGCTGCAAAATAGTACAGATCATAGAAATTGGAAGTTACCAAGTAGCTATTTCTCCAAAGCAAACATAATAGGCAGTACATACATCGCTTCCACATCCCCTTAGAATTCCAAAGGCATTGTAGGGGTAGTTTTAACTAAACCATTTAAAATTTGAGCTACCACTGCCACCAACCACTCCAATGAGAATCAAAATCCCAGTATGCCCTCAAAAAAGACAGTTGCCCCTTAAAACAGTTTCAGATAAACATTCAGCTACGCACTGCAATAAACAAAATCGGCACACAAGGAGTTGCTGTGGCAATGGACTTTGAGTATTGTTTACTGAAACTTTACCCTAAAGCTCCAGGAGTGTCCAATTACAGGAAAAGCTATTCAGTGAGATTAAGCTCACTATAAACAAGGATCTCCACCCAGCCACTCAGTTAAACCAATTTGGAGAGAAATGAATTGAGCCAAGTTCACAAGGTTTCTGCTGAAGCATGACACTACACGTAGTACCTTAAAATCAAGAGAAAGGGTCATTCATATCAGACCAGTAGCTATTAGCCCAGCTAAATAACCTTAGGCCACAATCTGAATCCATTAAACACGCAGTATAACTTTATCCCAGTAAATGGAAAAGTTAAATACAATTTCCTAGTTTAGAGCCTTTGCAGAAAAGCCATTGCCTCATTCACTCATCTACACAGATGTTTAAGAAAATGCAGATGACTTCAAAGTAGACCCACTTCAGACAACTGTTGCCTATTGAACTGAGACACTGGAGGGGGGGGGGTTGGGAAGAGAAGGAGAAAGAAGCAAAAAACCTGTTAGAGTTTAAACAGACATTCCTGTTCTTTACATTTCCTCTCAGCGGAAAAGCTGTTGATAACGATAGAAGGGTCACAAAGAAAATGGCCATCAATTAGTCTGCTGCAAAAACAGGGTGTGACATCACTGCCCCAAAGTGCATTGGTCAGAAAAAAGATTTACAATAGGGAACCATGCTATCTCCCAGCCCCCCCCCCCCAGGGGGGGTGAAGGAAGACTATAACTGAGCATGACTAGGATGTAAAAAAAATCTACATGGAATCCTAGGGAGAACAGAGGAACACGAACACTGGGCTCAAACTTCAGCAGTCGATTCCTCATTTTGAAAGAGGAAGCAGATGTTGGGCATTACAAAATGGAATGCTACTGACCTCATACAAGGGCAAATCCACTCCAGTGAGACCAATAACTTTAATGTTTACTTCATTTGTGTCAGGAAACACTGGGGGAAGTCAGATTTGGACACAGAAGTGCCAGAGAACAGGAATTGTATCAATTCAAATCCCAGGGGACCAGAGGCCCATGGTGTATTACACAGGTGTTTCAAAAAGCAATTCTACTGCAGCTCGCAATTCCAGTGCTGAAGAAACTACTGCTTTTACACCACGGGGCAGACGGCACAACAGGACAGAAAATACACCTTTGCTTCTGGTTGCAGTACATTTCCTAGTGAAAAGGGAAGTTTTACAAGACCAGCAAAGAAAGGAAACCTTTTCATTCGAGCACTGCTGCCTGCATAAAGTGCAAATACTACAGCTAAAAAGTCTAAAGACAAGCTATTGCTACCTACCATGAAAACCCTTTAGTCAAGTAAGTCTCTCCTGAAGCCTGGTAAGTCCAACAGAAAACATGTGCAGTCTCTTCTCCCTTTAGGCACTTATGTAATACCAATGGATCTCCTGCTGCTCATGGATAGTCTCTGGTCTGCAGCATGGTTGTGATGTCAACTGCTATCCTGACCCATGCCTTTAAGGTCAGTGGTCTGTGCAGTAACAGATAATTGGAGCTGCTTCTAAAATGCTGAAGCCAGTTGCAACTTCTTGTAAACTTCAGGCTCTGGGAATGACCTGCTCTCTATATTAAAGACCACATATACAGTAATACAGGCTCCTCCAATGGAATGGACATCAGTAATTAGTAAGAATAAGGAGGGCTGTTTTAGCAATGTAAACAGAGGCAATACTGCATGTTTGCCTCAATCATTTAAACCAGATTCAATTTTAGAATACCAGCACTACAAAAATAGATGACTGGTAAGCAGTTTACATTTCATAACCACTAGCTACTACAGTATGAATGTAAGTAACATCATAAAGAGAGGGAAAGAAAAAGGTAAACCATTTGTATAAGAGAATGTTTAGCGGTATATACTTGTACACAAGATGGGATTCATTGGCCAGTTTTGGACTAAATGTAACACTTGTCTTTAAAAAAGAGAGCCTGGACTGTAGTCAGAGTTCCCATTTCAACATCAGCCAGAGCAGCAAAGCAACATTGTTCCTCCAGGGATGCACCACTGATAAGTGTCCCTCCCAACTCCAAGCTTCTAACATCAAAATCAACAGCAGCCAGTGAGATCTAGAAAACAACAGGAGAAACCCAGACTGAAGTCCAGAGAGAATGCCATATATAATCTGGTGCTGTCGGTTAAACGCAATTCTCCAGTGCCTTGCAAATCACTTCCTTGCACTACTGCTCTATCCCAAAATTTAAATTGAAAACACTCCAATTTAGTCCAGGCCCTCTGCTGATTTAACAGGAGTTAGAAGCCTGGGTGGGTAAAGCTCACATTTAAATGTCAATGGTTTGGGAACGAAGCAGAGAACACTGAAGAGAAACAAAAAAAATTCTACACCAACTGACATGCCAAAATTTGGTGGATGGGAACTTTGCTTACAGGGTCATGGATTTGATTTTTCCCCCCACTCCTAGGGGATAGAAGAGAACAGGTCAGACATTAATACATGACAAGGTGCAAACTGCCTCGTATGCATTTTCCACTGGTACTTGTGCCCTGATGTATGCATTGCTCGCCACACCCTCAAGACATACATGGCTGAACCTGAACTTTAACAGTAACTGACACTGCTTAATTACAAGGTGGGGCAAAATCACCTCACTTCAATGACATCATGAACTTTTGAGCACTGCCCGGAAATCCGAGTTGGTCCCAAGCAGTACGCTCAGGAACAGAACTTTGATATTGCCGCACTGAATCAACACAGGGTAGTGATTAGGAGACCCAGGAAAAGCTGAGTGTCCATTGCTGACAATGGATAGCAAGTGGACACATTTCTGATAATACACTTGACTGCATAGGATCCACAGGAGCAAACCAACTACAGTACATTAAAACTGCCTCTACGAGGATAGATCAGTAACCACCTCGTTTATTTGGGGGGGGGGGGGGGGGGAAGGGGGAGAAGGAAGGAAAGCAGACACTGGTCCATGGTGTACTATCACTGCGACATGCTCATTTAAAATCCAGTTTTAGCTAAAGCACAAACCTCCATTTAGGATCAGCCGGCACTGATGGAAATTTGAACTCCAGCAACATATCACTACAGGAGTAGGTTGAGGAGCACTGCCTGTGTTCAAACATGCTGCACGGTATAAAAGTGTACTACTACAGTGCGAACAGGCTGAGCTTTTTTATTTAGAGACTGGTCATTGGTGTTATATCAGTTCTGGCAAGTATCTTTTCACAAGTGTTTTATGGGACTGCAATATACTTAATGAAACAAATGAGAACCATCTCAACATTAGCCTTCTGGGTAATACTATAGGCATAATATTCAATATTAAATGGGAGCCCAAGATAACTGCTCAGCTCCGTTTCCTAGAATATCACTTTCAAGACCAGGCTTAGGTTCTTGCAATGTATTCCACTCATCAGAAGTTACAGTACAATTCCAGTACTACAGCCATCACAGGCAAAGCTGGATTACAAGTTTGTGATTGTAGAAACCAAAGATCATTTTACAGGTGTCCCTACCACAGCCCATTATAATAATCGAAGCTAAGTATTTCTCAAAACCTGCCAGGATATGGAGTATAGAATATAGCACAATAAATATTAAGGGGAGGGGCACAATGAGATGCCAACTCTAGATTTAAACAGATGAAACCCACAGCTGAAGACAGTGCCCTGCAACCTGTTCGACAATTTAACGTTTCATAACTGATAAAGGTACTGTGCTAATGCAAAACTATAAGTCATTAGTAGTCTGCAAACTTACATTATAAATCCCACATTAGGTTGCTGCCCTAAGTGGTAGCACCACTGGTAGTTTATTGCATGGTTATTTATATCTAACCTGAAATCTCATATCTCCCCTAAAAGATGAAGATTTTTAAAAGCAATCTTCTTACATACAAGATCTCCAGTATTGATTGCTCACAGAACACTGGATGAATTGTTTATAACTGAAAATCAAAAGCTAGAAGAATCTCAAGTCACTTGTGTAATTGCTGTTTGGTCACAACAGAATCCAAACATTGTTAAAGGAAATTAAAAATGGGGAAGGAAAAGATGTAAGGAGTCGCACAACACCAGGTTATAGTCCAACAGCTTTATTTGAAATCAAGCTTTCGGAGCTTTGCTCCTTCGTCAGGCGAGTGAAGAGTTGCATAAAGGCACAGCATATATAGTCAGAGAACAAAGTAAGAGATTCTAATGCATGCAGTAAACCATGATCTGTGCACCAGATTCTAGAACAGCATATATATCACCTAGAAATTAAATGGGTTAATAAACACAGCTAACACCAAAAAAGGGGATCTGAAACCACAGCAAGTAAACAAGAAAATTATTTCTAATAGCAAGATACACAGCACAAGTTCTACAAAATGCCTGCTCACACCTGAGATTGGGCCCTCCTCCATGCAAGCACCTAACATCTTCAAACTAGCACTCAGCAGATTGTCTTTCACACCTGGTCCAAGAGGAATTTTAAACCGAGACTTTACTGAAACTCTTGTGAGCCCCAGCACTCAATTATAATGCTTGTAGATTCCAGTCACACTGCACCCTAATTCAGGTGGTCATTTCCCTGCACCTCTGGAGGCCATGCAGGATGAAGGCAAACAAATTATGCAACTCACCCATGCTGTTTCTGCATTCCCAGCCTGTACAGACACGCACAAGATAACCGTGCAGTGGTTTCAGCAATGGCAACTGTGCTTGGAAAGCTGCTATGCACTGCAAGAGCTGATTTTAGGGCACTGGCAGTCTCAGTGCATTGCAGAAGCATTTCTGCAATACAAACCCATTATTAAAGTGAACTTTGGAAGGGCAGAAAATAGGTTTTAGGCCCAGGTACTTACTCCAATTACTTCAGCAGAATTTCTGCTTTGCAAAACAGTGAACAGATCAGGTTACACCTGGTATAGAATGCAGCAGGCTGAGGAATGTCCTAATAGTGACTTGTTTAGAACAGGGAAGCTGCATCACAAACAGGTTTCTGAAATCAAGTCACACCAGTTTACACCCACATCTAAACGGCATGGCCATATTACAGGCTATGCTTAGTTTATATAAGAGGATACCAGACTTACATGTAAACCTAGCCCAACTTTAATCCTTTGAAAATGAACCAAACTCAGATTAGCCAAGACCCACCTAGACCTAAGGAAGTAGCTAGCTATGCCATACTTAATACCCCAATGGCACTGGAATAGGTTCCACACAGCCCTCTGCTGCCTGCAAGACTAGCAGCTGCGCATCAGTTGTCACCTTTACTTGTTGCCTGTGTAGCCACTTCAGCTGGAAGTTGATGGTTTCACAAGGAACATGCACACTAGATGGTTCGTTTAGGACCCATCATTCAAATAATGCGATTACAGCAGAGTCAATTCCTCCCTCCAATGCATTATCTGTAACTGTCCACCTAGAGCCACATCAGCAGAATGAGAAAACACCACTGGGAGCTGAAGTATTTCTTACTTATTCATTTTCCTCTCCGGATATTGATTCAGTAGCAAGCACTTACTTGTCCAGAAAGTGGCCATCGTTAATGTACAATCCTTGGATCGAATTGTTTTCAGGGATACCTCAGCCAATCCCTAACTTCCCCCCTCACACACTTCCAACAGGGAAGACTAGTGATCAGGAGTGAAGTGCTAATTTTCTTCACCTCCAGATGAGCCTAATTGGAGCACCCCCACTTTAGGCCTGGCTGACAACCAAATGAGTGTAGACCAAGGATCACATCAGGAAGCTGCCTGCTTTTTGTGCCTTAGCTAGAGAAAAAAGATCCAACACTTTCACTTTTAAAAGGCTTGTGCAACTAACTACTGAACCTTTTTAAACACAATCTGGCAAGAGACCTGAAACAAAAGCAAGAATCAATCTACAGACGTGAACCCCAGTTACAGTAGTCTGTTATACAGGATGGCAGCAGAGTACACAAGATTAGGCTCATGGGGTTGGGAGTAATATTAGCATGGATAGAGGATTGGTTAACCAACAGAAAACAGTAGGAATAAACTGGTCATTTTCGGGTTGGCAAGCTGTAACTAGTGGGGTGCCGCAAGGATCAGTGCTTGGGAATCAGCTATTTACAATCTACATTAATGACGCAGCTGAGCGGAGCAAGTGTAATGTATCCAAGTTGGCTGACGATACAAAGCTAGGTGGGAAAGTAAGCTGCGAGGAGGAAACAGTCTGCAAAGGGATATAGACAGGTTAAGTGAGTGGGCAAGAAGGTGGCAGATGGAGTATAATGTGGGGTTATTCACTTTGGTAAGGAATAGAAAAATAGTGAGAAACTATTAAATGTTGGTAGTGTTCAGAAGGATTTGGGTGTCCTTGTATACAAAACAAAGTTAACATGCAGGTACAGCAAGCAATTAGGAAGGCAAATGGTATGTAGACCTTTATTGCAAGGGGATTGGAATACAAGTGTAAGGAAGTCTTACAACTGTACAGGGCTTTGGTGAGAGCTCACCTGGAGTGGTGTACACAGTTTTGGTCTCCTTATCTAAGGAAGGATATACTTATCTTAGAGGCAGTAAAACGAAGGTTCGTTAGATTGATTCCTGGGATGAGAGGGTTGTCCTATGAGGACAGATGGAGTAGAATGGGCCTACACAAGAGTTTAGAAGAATGAGAGAATCTTATATGTTTCAATGAGATCACCTAAGACGGCTTGCTGGGTAGATGCTAAGAGGATGTTTCCCCTGGCTGGAGAGTCTAGAACTAGGGGGCATGGCTCAGGATAAGGGGTCAGCCATTTAGGACTGAGATGAGAAATGTCTTCACTCGGGGTTTGTGAATCTTTGGAATTCTCTACCCCAGAGTGCTGTGGATGCTGAGTTGAGTATATTCATGAGATTGACAGACTAAGGGAATCAAGAGATTATGGGGATTGGCAGGAAAGTGGAGTTGAGGCCGAAGAGGAGCCACGATTTTATTGAATGGTGGAGCAGGTGCGCAGAGCCTTATAGCTCACTTCTGCTCTTATATAATAATTCGCAGTGAAGCAACATAATAGGGTCAGTTATAAAAGTTATAGAAATGACCTACCTTTGTACCAACTGTTATATCTTGGACAACGCTGTAGAAGAGAACAAAGAAAAAAAGTTAGCTGTATGTGATGTACTTGCTATCTAAGAAAACAAAGAAACATTCCAAGTGTTTCTGCTGTTTAAAGGGAGGATCAGACAGAGGCCCAATTGTTGTTCCTCTTCCTCCTCAAAAGCAGGAATGGACGTTGCCTCTCTGCAAAAAAGTTGAACCAATAAATGCCTTCAAGATTTACAAAGGCCACAGAAAAAGGCAATTGTAACTTTAAGGGAAACGAAAAAATTAAAATTCTCAATCAAAGCACCAAAAGTGGGGTAGCGGGAAGAGGGTATGATTGATCAAAACTCGTAGTGCAATTCAAAACTACTTCTTTCCCTCTTAAAACGGCACAAAGTTACAGTCCACATTAGATGGACTAGATTTTACACTTGTACATCCCTCAAGCTGCTTAGTTGTCTACAGTCCATTGCACACCCTTTAGTTCCATTCTTCAGGACCAGTTTCTTGAATTGAGCAATTGTTAAGATAACATGCAAAGCATCACAAATGGTGACACTACAGTCAGATAGTGAGAAACAGGACCACCACACACTTAGACCCAGCAAAGCAATGAATTTGTGATCAATGAATAGTTTTCCTATCTAGAGAATCAGTTCCCAATTCAGGATTCTGAGACCTTGTAAGGAACTCTTAAATGCTCTACAGCAGAGGGCAGCAAGGGCATGCTTCCCAGGATTAGAGAAGGGGATGAAAAACAGACACCCTCTCCTGCTAATTAAGGACCCCTGCTGAAAAGTGCAAACATGTGGACATCAGATTTGGTTCTAATTCCAATCCACCACCCTTGGGAATTGGGTTGCCAATACTGTGCCTGTGTTCACATGATAGCTGCCAGGCCAAACAGAACACATACCACCCCCACCCCTCACATGCACAATGTCCTCATGTATATGGATACACAAGAATGCTTGAGGGTTATGCAACTGGCCTTTTGAACAAGCTCTTACACAGCAATACAAGAGGGTGGAGCTATTTTAAATGCTCATTTCCTCATTCACAAACTGTCCAGTCACATGACCACACCAAGACTTCAAAAGAAATCCAGTATTAAGCATTTACACCAAAAGGATGATTCATCAAACCCTGAACAAAATCCAGATTTGTTGCAGCTGGAGTTCAGCGGCAAGCTCCTTTCTCAGAGCCCATTTACTGTATCATTTCAGCACAAACCACTTCCTAAACGCCACAACATGCACATGTTGGAACTAAACCAAGTAAAAGCAAATGCAGCCAAGAGTGCAATTCTGAAAAAACACAACTTGCAGGTACAAAACCCACAGATCAGCACCAGTTTGCTCAATTGTGCCAGAGGGAGAAGCAAGCCTAGGATTCCTGGTCACTATCCAATGAATCTTCTATTAAGTGTACAGAGCAAGATCAGGGACAAGCCACTAGTGACCTTGGCACTCCCATTGCTTAAGAAACTGCCTCACACATTGCAATGTAACTTTTGTAACTACCAAGTTCGCTACCATTATCTTTTCCCCCATGGATTACATTTTTTTTAAACTGGCTATATGGCTCTAATGGGCACCTTCCAATACCTTGTTACTCATACCAGTCTGAGCAATGTGAGCAGGCTATTCAACTGTGGTGGCATCAAATAGTAAGTTGTGGTAATTTGAACTCCAGTAGAGGTCACTACTGATCCCAGTTCGGATCCCCCCCCCCCCCCCCCCGGTAACCCGGGACACTGAGGCTGGACAGCCACACATCAAGCCAAGGGCCACAGCCAAGGAGCTGTTGGGAAGTTATGAATTATTTTTGCTGAGGGGAGGCCCACACAGGCGGAGGAGCTGGACTGTGCTGTGGAAAACCCTGCGGGCCACTGGCAGCAATACCCCGGGCACTGGGAGCTCCACAGGCAGTAGACCGCACCCGACCCCGGTCAGCACCGGCCCGATCCCATTTAAAGGCCCAGTAACCGGGGAGGCTCCCAGGGCCCCTGACCCGACCGGGCAATACCACACGTCTGGCGAGTCAGCGCACCATCACTCGCGGCCCCAAAAAACGGCGGCGGCCTCCGGCAAGCGCCCCCGAACCCACCGGATCCCGGTACCCCCCCTCCCCAGAGCCTTGCTTTCCCCCTTCTCCCGGGTCGTGGTCCCCCGCTTCCCCCCCCCCGGGTCCCCGCTCCGCCGCCATTTTGAGGTGCCAGAATGTGCGAGCGCACGGGTAGGCACGGCCGGGCCCTGGAGCCCGAGGCCCCCCTCAGGCAGACGCGGTTCCCCGCTCAGGCCGGGCCGCGGAGAATTCAAAACGGAACCAACCGCCTCCCGGGCGCGGAGAGTCCGGGGGCCTACCCCGCGTGCTCGGGCCTCGCGCCGCGCCCCTCCCCCCGCCCGCCCGCCCGCGTTTGCCGCTCGCTCCCAACTTTTGCGCGACTCAGAGGCCGAACACGACGCCCCGGCCAAGCCTTCACTTCCCCCCCCCCCTCCTCTTTCTGCCTTCCTCGGGGCCGTGAAGCCGCCCTTGGCCCCCGGCGAGACCCCGCGCTCCTTACCCGTCCATTGCAGACCGGAGAGCGCAGAAAGAAAAGCCGCGGCTGTTCACGCCGCCCGCCACACATATACCCCGACAAAATGGCGCCACGTCAATCATAGGCTGGCGTCGTCTCCTATTGGTGCCAGTCGAGCCAGGGGCGTGTCCTGCGCTCCCTATCCCACCTCTGATTGGGTGAATCAAACAGTAGACGTGGAGCTTCACGTCAATCACGCGCCTCGCGGGGACTGACCGGAAATAGGCCCACCGCCACGTCAATCACAGGGTGCTCAGCTCTGATTGGACAGCGCGGGTTAGGGGCGGGACCTTAGCGCCCGGGGCGGGGCCCGTAAGTCAATCACCCGCCATGGTTCACTGTGATTGGACAAGAGCGGCCCGTCGCCCACATAACCGTCAATCTGCAATTGAACCGTTACAGGCCCGCCATTTTAGGAACAGAGAGAGAGAAAGAAAAAGGGAAAGGGGGAGAATATAGGGGGAGAATAGGGGGAGGGGGAGGGGGAGAATAGGGGGAGGGGGAGAATAGGGGGAGGGGGAGAATAGGGGGAGGGGAGGGGGAGAATAGGGGGAGGGGGAGGGGGAGAATAGGGGGAGGGGGAGAATAGGGGGAGGGGGAGGGGGAGGGGGAGGGGGAGGGGGAGAATACGGGGAGGGGGAGAATACGGGGAGGGGAGGGGAGGGGAAGAATACGGGGAGGGGAGGGGAAGAATACGGGGAGGGGAGGGGGAGAATACGGGGAGGGGAGGGGAGGGGAGGGGGAGAATACGGGGAGGGGAGGGGAGGGGAGAATACGGGGAGGGGAGGGGAGGGGGAGAATACGGGGCGGGGAGGGGGAGAATACGGGGCGGGGAGGGGGAGAATACGGGGCGGGGAGGGGGAGAATACGGGGCGGGGAGGGGAGGGGGAGAATACGGGGCGGGGAGGGGAGGGGGAGAATACGGGGAGGGGGAGAATACGGGGAGGGGAGGGGGAGAATACGGGGAGGGGAGGGGAGGGGGAGAATACGGGGAGGGGGGAGGGGGAGAATACGGGGAGGGGAGGGGAGGGGGAGAATACGGGGAGGGGAGGGGAGGGGGAGAATACGGGGAGGGGGACGGGGAGAATACGGGGAGGGGGACGGGGAGGGGGACGGGGAGAATACGGGGAGGGAGGGGAGGGGGAGGGGGAGAATACGGGGAGGGGAGGGGGAGAATACGGGAGGGGGAGGGGGAGAATACGGGAGGGGGAGGGGGAGAATACGGGGGGGGGAGAATACGGGGAGGGGGAGGGGGAGGGGGAGAATACGGGGAGGGGAGGGGGAGAATGAGGGGAGGGGAGAGAATAGGGGAGGGAGGAGGGGGGGGGGGAGAATAGGGGGAGGGAGGGGGAGAATACGGGGAGGGGGGGGGGAGAATACGGGGAGGGGGGGGGGGAGAATACGGGGAGGGGGAGAATACGGGGAGGGGGAGAATACGGGGAGGGGGAGAATACGGGGAGGGGGAGAATACGGGGAGGGGGAGGGGGAGAATACGGGGAGGGGGAGGGGGAGAATACGGGGAGGGGGAGGGGGAGGGGGAGAATACGGGGAGGGGGAGAACACGGGGAGGGGGGGAAGGGGAGGGGGAGAACACGGGGAGGGGGGGGGAAGGGGAGGGGGAGAATACGGGGAGGGGGGGGAAGGGGGAGGGGGAGAATACGGGGAGGGGGGGGAAGGGGGAGGGGGAGAATACGGGGAGGGGGGGGAAGGGGGAGGGGGAGAATACGGGGAGGGGGGGGGAAGGGGGAGGGGGAGAATACGGGGAGGGGGGGAAGGGGGAGGGGGAGGGGGAGAATACGGGGAGGGGGGGGAAGGGGGAGGGGGAGAATACGGGGGAGGGGGGGGAAGGGGGAGGGGGAGAATACGGGGAGGGGGGGGGAAGGGGGAGGGGGAGAATACGGGGAGGGGGGGGAAGGGGAGGGGGAGAATACGGGGAGGGGGAGGGGGAGAATACGGGGAGGGGGAGGGGGAGAATACGGGGAGGGGGAGAATACGGGGAGGGGGAGAATACGGGGAGGGGGAGGGGGAGAATACGGGGAGGAGGGGGAGAATACGGGGAGGGGGAGAATACGGGGAGGAGGGGGAGAATACGGGGAGGGGGAGGGGGAGAATACGGGGAGGAGGGGGAGAATACGGGGAGGGGGAGAATACGGGGAGGAGGGGGAGAATACGGGGAGAATACGGGGAGGGGGAGGGGGAGAATACGGGGAGGGGGAGGGGGAGAATACGGGGAGGGGGGGGGAGGGGGAGGGGGAGAATACGGGGAGGGGGAGAATACGGGGAGGGGGAGGGGGAGAATACGGGGAGGGGGAGGGGGAGGGGGGAGGGGGAGAATACGGGGAGGGGGAGGGGGAGAATACGGGGAGGGGGGGGGAAGGGTGGGGGAGGGGGAGAATACGGGGAGGGGGCGAATACGGGGAGGGGGGGGAAGGGGAGGGGGAGAATACGGGGAGGGGGGGGAAGGGGGAGGGGGAGAATACGGGGAGGAGGGGGAAGGGGGAGGGGGAGAATACGGGGAGGGGGGGGAGGGGGAGAATACGGGGAGGGTGGGGAAGGGGGAGGGGGAGAATACGGGGAGGGGGGGGAAGGGGGAGGGGGAGAATACGGGGAGGGGGGGGAGGGGGAGGGGGAGAATACGGGGAGGGGGAGAATACGGGGAGGGGGAGGGGGAGAAGAGGGGGAGGGGGAGAATACGGGGAGGGGGAGAATACGGGAGGAGGGGGAGAATACGGGGAGAATACGGGGAGGGGGTGGGGGAGAATACGGGGAGGGGGAGAATACGGGGAGGGGGAGAATACGGGGAGGGGGGGGAAGGGGAGGGGGAGAATACGGGGAGGGGGAGAATACGGGGAGGGGGAGGGGGAGAATACGGGGAGGGGGAGGGGGAGAATACGGGGAGGGGGAGAATACGGGGAGGGGGAGGGGGAGAATACGGGGAGGGGGAGGGGGAGAATACGGGGAGGGGGAGAATACGGGGAGGGGAGGGGGAGAATACGGGGAGGGGGAGGGGGAGAATACGGGGAGGGGGAGGGGGAGAATACGGGGAGGGGGAGGGGGAGAATACGGGGAGGGGGGGGGAAGGGTAGGGGGAGGGGGAGAATACGGAGGGGGAGAATACGGGGAGGGGGAGAATACGGGGAGGGGGAGGGGGAGGGGGAGAATACGGGAGGGGGGAGGGGGAGAATACGGGGGGGGGAGGGGGAGGGGGAGAATACGGGGAGGAGGGGGAGAATACGGGGAGGAGGGGGAGAATACGGGGAGGGGGGGGAGGGGGAGAACACGGGGGAGGGGGAGAATACGGGGGAGGGGGAGAACACGGGGAGGGGGAGGGGGAGAATGGGGGAGGGGGAGGGGGAGAATACGGGGGAGGGGAGGGGAGGGGGAGAATACGGGGAGGGGGAGAATAGGGGGAGGGGGGGGAGAATAGGGGGAGGGGGAGGGGGAGGGGGGGGAGAATACGGGGGGGGGAGGGGGAGGGGGAGAATACGGGGAGGGGGAGGGGGAGAATACGGGGAGGAGGGGGAGAATACGGGGAGGGGGGAGAATACGGGGAGGGGGGGGAGGGGGAGAACACGGGGGAGGGGGAGAATACGGGGGAGGGGGAGAACACGGGGAGGGGGAGGGGGAGAATGGGGGGAGGGGGAGGGAGGGGGAGAATACGGGGGAGGGGAGGGGAGGGGGAGAATACGGGGAGGGGGAGAATAGGGGGAGGGGGGGGAGAATAGGGGGGGGGAGAATAGGGGGAGGGGGAGGGGGGGGGAGAATACGGGGGGGGGGAGGGGGAGGGGGAGAATACGGGGAGGGGGAGGGGGAGAATACGGGGAGGAGGGGGAGAATACGGGGAGGGGGGAGAATATGGGGAGGGGGGAGAACACGGGGGAGGGGGAGAATACGGGGGAGGGGGAGAACACGGGGAGGGGGAGGGGGAGAATGGGGGAGGGGGAGGGAGGGGGAGAATACGGGGGAGGGGAGGGGGAGAATACGGGGAGGGGAGAATAGGGGGAGGGGGGGGGAGAATAGGGGGAGGGGGGGGAGAGAATAGGGGGGAGGGGGAGAGGGAGGGGGAGAATAGGAGGGGGGGAGGGGAGGGGGAGAATAGGAGGGGGGAGGGGGAGGGGGGAGGGAGGGGGAGAATACGGGGGAGGGGGAGGGGGAGAATACGGGGAGGGGGAGGGGGAGAATACGGGGAGGGGGAGAATACGGGGAGGGGGAGGGGGAGAATACGGGGAGGGGGAGAATACGGGGAGGGGGGGGAAGGGGAGGGGGAGAATACGGGGAGGGGGGGAAGGGGAGGGGGAGAATACGGGGAGGGGGGGGAAGGGGGAGGGGGAGAATACGGGGAGGGGGGGGGAGGGGGAGAATACGTGGAGGGGGGGGAAGGGGGAGGGGGAGAATACGGGGAGGGGGGGGAAGGGGAGGGGGAGAATACGGGGAGGGGGAGGGGGAGAATACGGGGAGGGGGAGAATACGGGGAGGGGGAGGGGGAGAATACGGGGAGGGGGAGAATACGGGGAGGGGGAGAATACGGGGAGGAGGGGGAGAATACGGGGAGGGGGAGAATACGGGGAGGAGGGGGAGAATACGGGGAGAATACGGGGAGGGGGAGGGGGAGAATACGGGGAGGGGGAGGGGGAGAATACGGGGAGGGGGGGGAAGGGGGGGGAGGGGGAGGGGGAGAATACGGGGAGGGGGAGAATACGGGGAGGGGGAGAATACGGGGAGGGGGAGGGGGAGAATACGGGGAGGGGGAGGGGGAGGGGGAGAATACGGGGAGGGGAGGGGGAGAATACGGGGAGGGGGAGGGGGAGAATACGGGGAGGGGGGGGAAGGGTAGGGGGAGGGGGAGAATACGGGGAGGGGGAGAATACGGGGAGGGGGGGGAAGGGGGAGGGGGGGGAGAATACGGGGAGGGGGGGGAAGGGGGAGGGGGAGAATACGGGGAGGGGGGGGAAGGGGGAGGGGGAGAATACGGGGAGGGGGGGGAAGGGGGAGGGGGAGAATACGGGGAGGGTGGGGAAGGGGGAGGGGGAGAATACGGGGAGGGGGGGGAAGGGGGAGGTGGAGAATACGGGGAGGGGGGGGGAGGGGGAGGGGGAGAATACGGGGAGGGGGAGAATACGGGGAGGGGGGAGGGGGAGAAGAGGGGGAGGGGGAGAATACGGGGAGGGGGAGAATACGGGGAGGAGGGGGAGAATACGGGGAGAATACGGGGAGGGGGTGGGGGAGAATACGGGGAGGGGGGAGAATACGGGGAGGGGGAGAATACGGGGAGGGGGGGGAAGGGGAGGGGGAGAATACGGGGAGGGGGAGAATACGGGGAGGGGGAGGGGGAGAATACGGGGAGGGGGAGGGGGAGAATACGGGGAGGGGGAGGGGGAGAATACGGGGAGGGGGAGAATACGGGGAGGGGGAGAATACGGGGAGGGGGGGGAAGGGGAGGGGGAGAATACGGGGAGGGGGGGGGGAAGGGGAGGGGGAGAATACGGGGAGGGGGGGGAAGGGGGAGGGGGAGAATACGGGGAGGGGGGGAAGGGGGAGGGGGAGAATACGGGGAGGGGGGGGAAGGGGGAGGGGGAGAATACGGGGAGGGTGGGGAAGGGGGAGGGGGAGAATACGGGGAGGGGGGGGAAGGGGGAGGTGGAGAATACGGGGAGGGGGGGGAGGGGGAGGGGGAGAATACGGGGAGGGGGAGAATACGGGGAGGGGGAGGGGGAGAAGAGGGGGAGGGGGAGAATACGGGGAGGGGGAGAATACGGGGAGGAGGGGGGAGAATACGGGGAGAATACGGGGAGGGGGTGGGGGAGAATACGGGGAGGGGGAGAATACGGGGAGGGGAGAATACGGGGAGGGGGGGGGAAGGGGAGGGGGAGAATACGGGGAGGGGGAGAATACGGGGAGGGGGAGGGGGAGAATACGGGGAGGGGGGAGGGGGAGAATACGGGGAGGGGGAGAATACGGGGGAGGGGGAGAATACGGGGAGGGGGAGGGGGAGAATACGGGGAGGGGGAGGGGGAGAATACGGGGAGGGGGGGGAAGGGTAGGGGGAGGGGGAGAATACGGGGAGGGGGAGAATACGGGGAGGGGGAGAATACGGGGAGGGGGAGGGGGAGAATACGGGGAGGGGGAGGGGGAGAATACGGGGGGGGGAGGGGGGAGGGGGAGAATACGGGGAGGAGGGGGAGAATACGGGGAGGAGGGGGAGAATACGGGGAGGGGGGAGAATACGGGGAGGGGGGGGAGGGGGAGAACACGGGGGAGGGGGGAGAATACGGGGGAGGGGGAGAACACGGGGAGGGGGAGGGGGAGAATGGGGGAGGGGGAGGGGGAGGGAGGGGAGAATACGGGGGAGGGGAGGGGAGGGGGAGAATACGGGGAGGGGGAGAATAGGGGGAGGGGGGGGAGAATAGGGGGAGGGGGAGGGGGGGGAGAATACGGGGGGGGAGGGGGAGAATACGGGGAGGGGGAGGGGGAGAATACGGGGAGGAGGGGGAGAATACGGGGAGGGGGGAGAATACGGGGAGGGGGGGGAGGGGGAGAACACGGGGGAGGGGGAGAATACGGGGGAGGGGGAGAACACGGGGAGGGGGAGGGGGAGAATGGGGGAGGGGGAGGGGGAGGGAGGGGGAGAATACGGGGGAGGGGAGGGGAGGGGGAGAATACGGGGAGGGGGAGAATAGGGGAGGGGGGGGAGAATAGGGGGAGGGGGAGGGGGGGGAGAATACGGGGGGGGGGAGGGGGAGGGGGAGAATACGGGGAGGGGGAGGGGGAGAATACGGGGAGGAGGGGGAGAATACGGGGAGGGGGGAGAATATGGGGAGGGGGGAGAACACGGGGGAGGGGGAGAATACGGGGGAGGGGGAGAACACGGGGAGGGGGAGGGGGAGAATGGGGGAGGGGGAGGGGGAGGGAGGGGGAGAATACGGGGGAGGGGAGGGGAGAATACGGGGAGGGGGAGAATAGGGGGAGGGGGGGGAGAATAGGGGGAGGGGGGGGGAGAGAATAGGGGGGGAGGGGGAGAGGGAGGGGGAGAATAGGAGGGGGGGAGGGGGAGGGGGAGAATAGGAGGGGGGAGGGGGAGGGGGGAGGGAGGGGAGAATACGGGGGAGGGGGAGGGGGAGAATACGGGGAGGGGGAGGGGGAGAATACGGGGAGGGGGGGAAGGGGAGGGGAAGGGGAGGGGGAGAATACGGGGAGGGGAGGGGGTAGGGGAGGGGGAGAATACGGGGAGGGGAGGGGGGGAAGGGGAGGGGGAGAATACGGGGAGGGGAGAATACGGGGAGGGGGAGAATACGGGGAGGGGAGGGGGAGAATACGGGGAGGGGAGGGGGAGGGGGAGAATACGGGGAGGGGGGGGAAGGGGAGGGGGAGGGGAGAATACGGGGAGGGGGAGAATACGGGGAGGGGAGGGGGAGAATACGGGAGGGGAGGGGGAGGGGGAGAATACGGGGAGGGGGGGGAAGGGGAGGGGGAGAATACGGGGAGGGGAGAATACGGGGAGGGGGAGAATACGGGGAGGGGAGAATACGGGGAGGGGGAGAATACGGGGAGGGGGAGGGGAGAATACGGGGAGGAGGGGGAGAATACGGGGAGGGGTGAGAATACGGGGGAGGGGGAGAATACGGGGAGGGGGAGAACACGGGGAGGGGGAGGGGGAGAATGCGGGGAGGGGAGAATGCGGGGAGGGGGACGGGGAGAATACGGGGAGGGGAGAATACGGGGAGGGGGAGAATAGGGGGAGGGGGAGAATACGGGGATGGGAGGGGGAGAATACGGGGAGGGGGAGAATACGGGGAGGGGGAGAATAGGGGGAGGGCGAGAATACGGGGAGGGGGAGGGCGAGAGGACGGGGAGGGGGAGAATACGGGGAGGGGGGAGAGGAGGGGGAGGGGGAGAATACGGGGAGGGGGAGAATACGGGGAGGGGGAGAATACGGGAGGGGGAGGGGGAGAATACGGGGAGGGGGGGGAGAATAGGGGGAGGGGGGGGAGAATAGGGGGGAGGGGGGGAGGGAGGGGGAGAAGAGGGGGAGAATAGGGGGGAGGGAGGGGGAGAATAGGGGGGAGGGAGGGGAGAATAGGGGGAGGGGGGGGGAGAATACGGGGAGGGGGAGAATACGGGGAGGGGGAGGGGGAGAATAGGGGGAGGAGGGGGAGAATGGGGGGAGGGGGAGAATAGGGGGGGAGGGGGAGGGGGAGGGGGAGAATAGGGGGGGAGAGGGAGGGGGAGAATAGGAGGGGGGGAGGGGGAGGGGGAGAATAGGAGGGGGGAGGGGGAGGGAGGGGGAGAATACGGGGGAGGGGGAGGGGGAGAATACGGGAGGGGGAGGGGGGGAAGGGGAGGGGGAGAATACGGGGAGGGGAGGGGGGGAAGGGGGGGGGAGAATACGGGGAGGGGAGGGGGGGGAAGGGGAGGGGAAGAATACGGGGAGGGGGAGAATAGGGGGAGGGAGGGAGGGGGAGAATACGGGGGAGAGGGAGAATACGGGGAGGGGGGGGAAGGGGAGGGGGAGAATACGGGGAGGGGAGGGGGGGAAGGGGAGGGGGAGAATACGGGGAGGGGAGGGGGGGAAGGGGGGGGGAGAATACGGGGAGGGGAGGGGGGGAAGGGGAGGGGGAGAATACGGGGAGGGGGAGAATAGGGGGAGGGAGGGAGGGGGAGAATACGGGGGAGAGGGAGAATACGGGGAGGGGGAGAATACGGGGAGGGGGAGAATACGGGGAGGGGGAGGGGGAGAATACGGGGAGAATACGGGGAGGAGGAGAATACGAGGAGGGGGAGAATACGGGGAGGGGAGGGGCGGGGAAGGGGAGGGGGAGAATACGGGGAGGGGAGGGGGGGAAGGGGAGGGGGGGGAAGGGAGGGGGAGAATACGGGGAGGGGGAGAATACGGGAGGGGGAGGGGGAGAATACGGGGAGGGGGAGGGGGAGGGGGAGGGGGAGAATACGGGGAGGGGGAGGGGGACAATACGGGGAGGGGGAGAATACGGGGAGGGGGTGGGGGAGGGGAGAATACGGGGAGGGGGAGGGGGAGAATACGGGGAGAATACGGGGAGGGGGAGAATACGGGGAGGGGGAGAATACGGGGAGGGGGAGGGGGAGAATACGGGGAGGGGGGAGGAGGGGGAGAACACGGGGGAGGGGGAGAATACGGGGAGGGGGAGAACACGGGGAGGGGAGGGGGAGAATGCGGGGAGGGGGAGAACACGGGGAGGGGGAGGGGGAGAATGCGGGGAGGGGAGAATGCGGGGAGGGGGAGGGGGAGAATGCGGGGAGGGGGGAGAGGAGGGGGACGGGGAGAATACGGGGAGGGGGAGAATAGGGGGAGGGGGAGAATACGGGGAGGGGGAGGGGGAGAATAGGGGGAGGGGGAGAATAGGGGGAGGGGGAGAATACGGGGAGGGGGAGAATACGGGGAGGGGGAGGGGGAGGGGGAGAATACGGGGAGGGGGAGAATACGGGGAGGGGGAGAATAGGGGGAGGGCGAGAATATGGGGAGGGCGAGAATACGGGGAGGGGGAGGGGGAGGGGGAGAATACGGGGAGGGGGAGAATACGGGGAGGGGGAGGGGGAGAATACGGGGAGGGGGAGATGACTGGGAGGGGGAGGGAGTGAATACGAGAGGGGAGGGGGGAGGGAGTGAATACGAGAGGGGGGAGGGAATGAATACGAGAGGGGAGGGGAGGGGGGAGGGAGTGAATACGAGAGGGGAGGGGGGGAGGGAGTGAATACGAGGGGAGGGGGGAGGGAGTGAATACGAGGGGAGGGGGGAGGGAGTGAATACGAGGGGAGGGAGTGAATACGAGGGGAGGGGGAGGGAGTGAATACGGGAGGGGGAGGGAGTGAATACGGGAGGGGAGGGGGAGGAGTGAATACGGGAGGGAGGGGAGGGAGTGAATAGGGGAGGGGAGGGAGTGAATACGGGAGTGGAGGGAGTGAATACGGAGGGGAGGGGGAGGGAGGGGAGGGGGAGGGAGTGAATACGAGGGGAGGGGGGAGGGAGTGAATACGAGGGGAGGGGGGAGGGAGTGAATACGAGGGGAGGGGGGAGGGAGTGAATACGAGGGGAGCGGGGAGGGAGTGAATACGGGGGGAGCGGGGAGGGAGTGAATACGGGGGGAGGGAGTGAATACGCGGGGAGGGGGAGGGAGTGAATACGAGGGGAGGGTGGTGGGAGTGAATGTGAGGGGAGGGAGTGAATACGAGGGTGAGGGGAGGGAGTGAATACGAGGGGGAGGGAGTGAATACGAGCGGGAGGGGAGGGAGTGAATACGAGGGGGAGGGAGGGAGTGAATACGAGGGGGAGGGAGGGAGTGAATATGAGGGGGAGGGAGGGAGTGAATATGAGGGGGAGGGAGGGAGTGAATACGAGGGGGAGGGAGTTAGTGAATACGAGGGGGAGGGGAGGGGAGGGAGGGAGTGACTACGAGGGGGGAGGGAGTGAATACGAGGGGGGAGGGAGTGAATACGAGGGGGAGAGGAGCGGGAGGGAGTGAATACGAGGGGGAGGGGAGGGGGGAGGGAGGAGGGAGTGAATACGAGGGGGAGGGGAGGGAGTGAATACGAGGGGAGGGGAGGGAGTGAATACGAGGGGAGGGGGAGGGAGTGAATACGAGGGGAGGGGGAGGGAGTGAATACGAGGGGAGGGGGAGGGAGTGAATACGAGGGGGAGGGGAGGGGGGAGGGATTGAATACGAGGGGGAGGGGGAGGGAGTGAATACGAGGGGGAGGCTGAGGGAGTGAATACGAGGGGGAGGGAGTGAATACGAGGGGAGGGGGACGGAGTGAATACGAGGGGAGGGGGGAGGGAGTGAATACGGAGGGGAGGGTGGAGGGAGTGAATCGGGGGGCAGGGAGTGAATACGAGGGGGAGGGGGGAGGGAGTGAATACGAGGGGGAGGGGGCAGGGAGTGAATACGAGGGAGGGAGTGAATACGAGGGGGAGGGAGTGAATACGAGGGGAGGGGGGAGGGAGTGAATGTGAGGGGAGGGAGTGAATACGATCGGAGGGGGGAGGGAGTGAATACGAGGGGAGGGGGAGGAGTGAATACGAGGGGGAGGGAGTGAATACGAGGGGGCGGGGAGGGGCGAGGGAGTGAATGGGAGGGAGAGGGAGTGAATACGAGGGGGAGGGAGTGAATACGAGGGGGAGGGAGTGAATACGAGGGGGAGGGGAGGGAGGGGGAGGGAGTGAATACGAGGGGGAGGGGAGGGGGGAGGGAGTGAATACGAGGGGGAGGGGATGGGGGAGGAGTGAATACGAGGGGATGGGGGAGGGAGTGAATACGAGGGGGAGGGGGGAGGGAGTGAATACGAGGGGGAGGGGGAGGGAGTGAATACGAGGGGGAGGGGGCAGGGAGTGAATACGAGGGGGAGGGGAGGGGGAGGGAGTGAATACGGGGGGAGGGAGTGAATGTGAGGGGAGGGAGTGAATACGAGGGGAGGGAGAGGGAGTGAATACGAGGGGGAGGGGAGGGGGAGGGAGTGAATACGAGGGGGAGGGGAGGGGGAGGGAGTGAATACGAGGGGGAGGGGAGGGGGAGGGAGTGAATACGAGGGGGAGGGGAGGGGGAGGGAGTGAATACGAGGGGGAGGGGAGGGGGAGGGAGTGAATACGAGGGGATGGGGGAGGGAGTGAAACTGGGGAGGGGGGAGGGAGTGAATACGAGGGGGAGTGGGAGGGGGTGAATACGAGGGGGAGGGGCTGAATACGGGAGGGAGGGGGTGAATACGAGGGGGTGAATACGAGGGGGGAGGGGGAGGGAGTGAATACGAGGGGAGGGGGGAGGGGAGGGGGAGGGAGTGAATACGAGGGGGGGGGGAGGGAGTGAATACGAGGGGGGAGGGAGTGAATACGAGGGGGAGGGGGGAGGGAGTGAATACGAGCGGGAGGGGGAGGGAGTGAATACGAGGGGAGTGGGGAGGGAGTGAATACGAGGGGGAGAATGGGGAGGGGGTGAATACGGGAGGGGGGAGGGGGTGAATACGGGAGGGGAGGGGGTGAATACGAGGGGAGGGAGTCAATACGAGGGGGAGGGAGTGAATACGAGGGGGGAGCGGAGGGGGAGGGAGTGAATACGAGGGGGGAGGGAGTGAATACGAGGGGAGGGGGGGAGTGGAGGGGAGGGGGGAGGGGAGGGGGAGGGAGTGAATACGAGGGGGGAGGGGAGGGAGAGGGAGTGAATACGAGGGGGAGAATACGAGGTGGGGGAGGGGGAGATATCGGGGAGGGGGAGATGACGGGGAGGGGGAGGGAGAGATGACGGGGAGGGGGAGATTACGGGGAGGGGGAGATTACGAGGAGGGGAAGATGTCGGGGAGGGGAGATGACGGGGAGGGGGAGGGGAGATTACGGGGAGGGGGAGAATACGAGGAGGGGGAGGGGGAGAATACGAGGAGGGGGAGAATACGAGGAGGGGAGAATACGAGGAGGGGGAGAATACGAGGAGGGGAGAATACGAGGAGGGGGAGGGGGAGAATACGAGGAGGGGAGAATACGAGGAGGGGAGGGGGAGAATACGAGGAGGGGGAGGGGGAGAATACGGGGAGGGGGAGGGGCAGGGGGAGAATACGAGGAGGGGGAGGGGCAGAATACGAGGAGGGGGAGGGGGAGAATAGGGGGAGGGGGAGAATACGAGGGGAGGGGGGAGGTAGTGAACACGAGGGGGGGTGAGGGAGTGAATACGAGGGGGAGGGGGGAGGGAGTGAATACGAGGGGGGAGGGAGTGAATACGAGGGGGGAGGGGGGAGGGAGTGAATACGAGGGGGAGGGGGGAGGGAGTGAATACGAGGGGGGAGGGGGAGGGAGTGAATACGAGAGGGGAGGGAGTGAATACGGGAGGGGAGGGGGAGGGAGTGAATACGGGAGGGGAGGGGGGAGGGAGTGAATACGGGAGGGGAGGGGGGAGGGAGTGAATACGAGAGGGGAGGGGGGAGGGAGTGAATACGAGAGGGGAGGGGGGAGGGAGTGAATACGAGAGGGGAGGGGGGAGGGAGTGAATACGAGGGGGGAGGGAGTGAATACGAGGGGGGAGGGGGACGGAGTGAATACGGGAGGGGAGGGGAAGGGAGTGAATACGGGAGGGGAGGGGGAGGGAGTGAAGAGGGGAGGGGGAGGGAGTGAATACGGGAGGGGAGGGGGAGGGAGTGAATACGGGAGGGGAGGGAGTGAATACGGGAGTGGAGGAGTGAATACGGGAGGGGAGGGGGAGGGAGTGAATACGAGGGGAGGGGGGAGGGAGTGAATCCGAGGGGAGGGGGGAGGGAGTGAATACGAGTGGAGGGGGGAGGGAGTGAATACAAGGGGAGGGGAGGGAGTGAATACGAGGGGAGGGGGTAGGGAGTGAATGTGAGGGGAGGGAGTGAATACGAGGAGGGGGAGGGAGTGAATACGAGGAGGGGGATGGGAGTGAATACGAGGAGGGGGAGGGAGTGAATACGAGGGGAGGGTGGAGGGAGTGAATACGATGACGAGGGGGAGGGAGGGAGGGAGTGAATACGAGGGGGAGGGAGGGAGTGAATACGAGGGGGAGGGAGGGAGTGAATACGAGGGGGAGGGAGGGAGGGAGTGAATACGAGGGGGAGGGAGGGAGTGAATACGAGGGGGAGGGCGTTAGTGAATACGAGGGGGAGGGGAGGGAGTGAATACGAGGGGGGGAGGGAGTGAATACGAAGGGGGGAGGGAGTAAATACGAGGGGAGGGAGTGAATACGAGGGGGAGGGGTGAGGGAGTGAATACGAGGGGGAGGGGAGGGAGTGAATACGAGGGGGAGGGGAGGGAGTGAATACGAGGGGGAGGGGAGGGGGGAGGGAGTGAATACGAGGGGAGGGGGGAGGGAGTGAATACGAGGGGAGGGGGAGGGAGTGAATACGAGGGGGAGGGAGTGAATACGAGGGGGAGGGAGTGAATACGAGGGGAGGGGGGGAGGGAGTGAATACGAGGGGAGGGGGGAGGGAGTGAATACAGAGCGGAGGGGGGAGGAGTGAATACGAGTGGAGGGGGAGGGAGTGAATACAAGGGGAGGGGGAGGGAGTGAATACGAGGGGAGGGGGTAGGGAGTGAATGTGAGGGGAGGGAGTGAATACGGGGGGAGGGAGTGAATACGGGGGGAGGGAGTGAATACGGGGGGAGGGAGTGAATACGAGGAGGGGGAGGGAGTGAATACGAGGAGGGGGAGGGAGTGAATACGAGGGGAGGGTGGAGGGAGTGAATACGATGACGAGGGGGAGGGAGGGAGGGAGTGAATACGAGGGGGAGGGGGAGGGAGTGAATACGAGGGGGAGGGCGTTAGTGAATACGAGGGGGAGGGGAGGGAGGGAGTGAATACGAGGGGGAGGAGAGGGAGTGAATACGAGGGGGGGAGGGAGTGAATACGAGGGGAGGGAGTAAATACGAGGGGAGGGAGTTAATACGAGGGGGAGGGGTGAGGGAGTGAATACGAGGGGGAGGGGAGGGAGTGAATACGAGGGGGAGGGGAGGGGGAGGGAGTGAATACGAGGGGAGGG
Organism: Heptranchias perlo; assembly: GCF_035084215.1. Classification (NCBI taxonomy): domain Eukaryota; kingdom Metazoa; phylum Chordata; class Chondrichthyes; order Hexanchiformes; family Hexanchidae; genus Heptranchias; species Heptranchias perlo. Next base: position 2,886,039 of record NC_090353.1, on the reverse strand, counting down.
GGGAGGGAGTGAATACGAGGGGAGGGGGGCGGGAGTGAATACGAGGGGAGGGGGGCGGGAGTGAATACGAGGGGAGGGGGGAGGGAGTGAATACGAGGGGGAGGGAGTGAATACGAGGGGGAGGGGGAGGGAGTGAATACGAGGGGGAGGGAGTGAATACGAGGGGGAGGGGGGAGGGAGTGAATACGAGGGGAGGGGGGGAGGGAGAGAATACGAGGGGGAGGGGGCAGGGTGTGAATACGAGGGGAGGGAGTGAATACGAGGGGGAGGGGAGGGGAGAGAGTGAATACGAGGGGAGGGGGGAGGGAGTGAATGTGAGGGGACGGAGTGAATACGAGGGAAGGGGGAGGGAGTGAATACGAGGGGAGGGGGAGGGAGTGAATACGAGGGGAGGGGGAGGGAGTGAATGTGAGGGGAGGGAGTGAATGTGAGGGGATGGAGTGAATACGAGGGGGAGGGAGTGAATACGAGGGTGTGGGGAGGGAGTGAATACGAGGGTGAGGGGGGAGGGAAGTGAATACGAGGGGGAGGGGGAGGGAGGGAGTGAATACGAGGGGGAGGGGAGGGAGTGAATACGAGGGGGAGGGGAGGGAGTGAGTACGAGGGGGAGGGGGAGGGAGTGAATACAAGGGGGAGGCTGAGGGAGTGAATACGAGGGGGAGGGAGTGAATACGAGGGGAGGGGGAGGGAGTGAATACGAGGGGATGGGGGAGGGAGTGAATACGAGGGGGAGGGGAGGGGGGAGGGAGTGAATACGGAGGGGAGGGGGGGAGGGAGTGAATACGAGGGGAGGGGGGAGGGAGTGAATACGAGGGGGAGGGGGGAGGGAGTGAATACGAGGGGGAGGGGAGGGGGGAGGGAGTGAATACGAGGGGGAGGGGAGGGGGAGGGAGTGAATCCGAGGGGGAGGGGAGGGTGGAGGGAGTGAATACGAGGGGGAGTGGAGGGGGGAGGGAGTGAATACGAGGGGGAGGGGGGAGGGAGTGAATACGAGGGGGAGGGCGGAGGGAGTGAATACGAGGGGGAGGGGTGGGAGTGAATACGAGGGGGAGGGGGGAGGGAGTGAATACGAGGGTGAGGGGGGAGGGAGTGAATACGAGGGGGAGGGGGGAGGGAGTGAATACGCTGGGGAGGGAGTGAATACGAGGGGGAGTGGAGGGGGGAGGGAATGAATAGGAGGGGGAGTGGAGGGGGGTGGGAGTGAATACGAGGGGGCAGGAGGAGGGAGTGAATACGAGGGGGAGGGGGAGGGAGTGAATACGAGGGAGGGGGGGAGGGAGGAGGGCGTGAATACGAGGGGGAGGGGGGAGGGAGTGAATACGAGGGGGGGAGGGAGTGAATCCGAGGAGGGGGGAGGGAGTGAATAATAGGAGGGGGGAGGGAGTGAATACGAGGGGGAGGGAGTGAATACGAGGGGGAGGGGAGGGGGAGGAGTGAATACGAGGGGAGGGGAGGGAGTGAATACGAGGGGGGAGGGGAGGGGGTAGGGAGTGAAATCGAGGGGGAGGGAGTGTATACGAGGGGGAGGGGACGGGGAGGGAGTGAATACGAGGGGGAGGGGAGGGGGAGGGAGTGAATACGAGGGGGACGGGAGGGGGGAGGGAGTGAATACGAGGGGGAGGGGGAGGGAGTGAATACGAGGGGAGGGGGGAGGGAGTGAATACGAGGGTGAGGGAGTGAATACGAGGGTGAGGGCGGAGGAGTGAATACGAGGGGGAGGGGAGGGGGGAGGGAGTGAAATCGAGGGGGGGAGGGAGTGAATCCGAGGAGGGGGGAGGGAGTGAATACGAGGAGGGGGGAGGGAGTGAATACGAGGGGGAGGGTGTGAATACGAGGGGGAGGGGAGGGGGAGGGAGTGAATACGAGGGGGAGGGGAGGGGGTAGGGAGTGAAATCGAGGGGGAGGAGTGTATACGAGGGGGAGGGGATGGGGAGGAGTGAATACGAGGGGGAGGGGACGGGGAGGGAGTGAATACGAGGGGGAGGGGAGGGGGAGGGAGTGAATACGAGGGGGACGGGAGGGGGGAGGGAGTGAATACGAGGGGGAGGGGGGAGGGAGTGAATACGAGGGGGAGGGGGGAGGGAGTGAATACGAGGGGGAGGGGGGAGGGAATGAATACGAGGGGGAGGGGAGGGGGGAGGGAGTGAATACAAGGGGGAGTGGAGGGGGGGAGGGAGTGAATACGAGGGGAGGAGGGAGGGAGTGAATACGAGGGGGAGGGAGTTAATACGAGGGGGAGGGCGGAGGGAGTGAATACGAAGGGGAGGGGAGGGGGGAGGGAGTGAATACGAGGGGAGGGGAGGGAGAGGGAGTGAATACGAGGGGAGGGGGGAGTGAGTGAATACGAGGGGGAGTGGAGGGGGGAGGGAGTGAATACGAGGGGGAGTGGAGGGGGGAGGGAGTGAATACGAGGGGGAGGGGGAGGGAGTGAATACGAGGGAGGGGGGAGTGAGTGAATACGAGGGAGGGGGAGGGGGAGGGAGTGAATACGAAGGGGAGGGGAGGGAGTGAATACGAGGGGAGGGGGGAGTGAGTGAATACGAGGGGGAATGGAGGGGGGAGAAAGTGAATACGAGGGGGAGGGGGAGGGAGTGAATACGAGGGAGGGGGGGAGTGAGTGAATACGAGGGAGGGGGGAGGGGGGAGTGAGTGAATACGAGGGGGAGGGGAGGGAGGAGGGAGTGAATACGAGGGGGAGGGGGGGAGGGAGTGAATACGAGGAGGGTGGAGGGAGTGAATACGAGGAGGGGGGAGGGAGTGAATACGAGGGGGAGGGAGTGAATACGAGGGGGAGGGGAGGGGGAGGGAGTGAATACGAGGGGAGGGGAGGGGGGAAGGGAGGGATTGAATATGAGGGGGAGGGGAGGGGAGGGAGAGAACATGAGGGGGAGGGGTGGGAGGAGGGAGTGAATACGAGGGGGAGGGGAGGGGGTAGGGAGTGAAATCAAGGGGGAGGGAGTGTATACGAGGGGGAGGGGAGGGGGAGGGAGTGAATACGAGGGGGAGGGGAGGGGGAGGGAGTGAATACGAGGGGGACGGGAGGGGGGAGGGAGTGAATACGAGGGGGAGGGGGGAGGGAGTGAATACGAGGGGGAGGGGGGAGGGAGTGAATACGAGGGGGAGGGGAGGGGGGAGGGAGTGAATCCGAGGGGGAGGGTAGGGTGGAGGGAGTGAATACGAGGGGGAGTGGAGGGGGAGGGAGTGAATACGAGGGGGAGGGGGGAGGGAGTGAATACGAGGGGGTGGGCGGAGGGAGTGAATACGAGGGGGAGGGGAGGGAGTGAATACGAGGGTGAGGGGGGAGGGAGTGAATACGAGGGTGAGGGGGGAGGGAGTGAATACGAGGGGGAGGGGGGGAGGGAGTGAATACGCTGGGGAGGGAGTGAATACGAGGGGGAGTGGAGGGGGGAGGGAATGAATACGAGGGGAGTGGAGGGGGGTGGGAGTGAATACGAGGGGGCAGGAGGAGGGAGTGAATACGAGGGGGAGGGAGTGAATACGAGGGAGGGGGGGAGGGAGGAGGGCGTGAATACGAGGGGGAGGGGGGGAGGGAGTGAATACGAGGGGGGGAGGGAGTGAATCCGAGGAGGGGGGAGGGAGTGAATACGAGGAGGGGGGAGGGAGTGAATACGAGGGGGGAGGGAGTGAATACGAGGGGGAGGGAGGGGGAGGGAGTGAATACGAGGGGAGGGGGAGGGGGGAGGGAGTGAATACGAGGGGGAGGGGGAGGGAGTGAATACGAGGGGGAGGGCGGAGGGAGTGAATACGAGGGGGAGGGGAGGGAGTGAATACGAGGGGGAGGGGGGAGGGAGTGAATACGAGGGGGAGGGGGGAGGGAGTGAATACGAGGGGGAGGGGGGAGGGAGTGAATACGCTGGGGAGGGAGTGAATACGAGGGGGAGTGGAGGGGGGAGGGAATGAATAGGAGGGGGAGTGGAGGGGGTGGGAGTGAATACGAGGGGGCAGGAGGAGGGAGTGAATACGAGGGGGAGGGGGAGGGAGTGAATACGAGGGAGGGGGGGAGGGAGTGAATACGAGGGGGGGAGGGAGTGAATCCGAGGAGGGGGGAGGGAGTGAATACGAGGAGGGGGGAGGGAGTGAATACGAGGGGGAGGGAGTGAATACGAGGGGGAGGGGAGGGGGAGGGAGTGAATACGAGGGGAGGGGAGGGAGTGAATACGAGGGGGAGGGGAGGGGGTAGGGAGTGAAATCGAGGGGGAGGGAGTGTATACGAGGGGGAGGGGACGGGGAGGGAGTGAATACGAGGGGGAGGGGAGGGGGAGGGAGTGAATACGAGGGGGACGGGAGGGGGGAGGGAGTGAATACGAGGGGGAGGGGGGAGGGAGTGAATACGAGGGGGAGGGGGGGAGGGAGTGAATACGAGGGGGAGGGAGTGAATACGAGGGGGAGGGCGGAGGGAGTGAATACGAGGAGGGGGGAGGGAGTGAATAATAGGAGGGGGGAGGGAGTGAATACGAGGGGGAGGGAGTGAATACGAGGGGGAGGGGAGGGGGAGGGAGTGAATACGAGGGGGAGGGGAGGGGGTAGGGAGTGAAATCGAGGGGGAGGGAGTGTATACGAGGGGGAGGGGATGGGGAGGGAGTGAATACGAGGGGGAGGGGACGGGGAGGGAGTGAATACGAGGGGAGGGGAGGGGGAGGGAGTGAATACGAGGGGGACGGGAGGGGGGAGGGAGTGAATACGAGGGGGAGGGGGGTGGGAGTGAATACGAGGGGGAGGGGGGAGGGAGTGAATACGAGGGGGAGGGGGGGAGGGAATGAATACGAGGGGAGGGGAGGGGGGAGGGAGTGAATACAAGGGGGAGTGGAGGGGGGAGGGAGTGAATACGAGGGGGAGGAGGGAGGGAGTGAATACGAGGGGGAGGGAGTTAATACGAGGGGGAGGGCGGAGGGAGTGAATACGAAGGGGAGTGGAGGGGGGAGGGAGTGAATACGAGGGGGAGGGGAGGGAGAGGGAGTGAATACGAGGGGAGGGGGGAGTGAGTGAATACGAGGGGGAGTGGAGGGGGGAGGGAGTGAATACGAGGGGGAGGGGAGGGAGTGAATACGAGGGAGGGGGGAGTGAGTGAATACGAGGGAGGGGGAGGGGGGAGGGAGTGAATACGAGGGGGAGGGGAGGGGGAGGGAGTGAATACGAGGGGAGGGGGGAGTGAGTGAATACGAGGGGGAGTGGAGGGGGGAGGGAGTGAATACGAGGGGGAGGGGGAGGGAGTGAATACGAGGGAGGGGGGAGTGAGTGAATACGAGGGAGGGGGGAGGGGGGAGTGAGTGAATACGAGGGGGAGGGGAGGGAGGAGGGAGTGAATACGAGGGGGAGGGAGTGAATACGAGGAGGGTGGAGGGAGTGAATACGAGGAGGGGGGAGGGAGTGAATACGAGGGGGAGGGAGTGAATACGAGGGGAGGGGAGGGGGGAAAGGAGGGAGTGAATATGAGGGGGAGGGGAGGGGAGGGGAGGGAGAGAACACGAGGGGGAGGGGTGGGAGGAGGGAGTGAATACGAGGGGGAGGGGAGGGGGTAGGGAGTGAAATCAAGGGGGAGGGAGTGTATACGAGGGGGAGGGGAGGGGGAGGGAGTGAATACGAGGGGAGGGGAGGGGGAGGGAGTGAATACGAGGGGGGACGGGAGGGGGGAGGGAGTGAATACGAGGGGGAGGGGGGAGGGAGTGAATACGAGGCGGAGGGGGGAGGGAGTGAATACGAGGGGGAGGGGAGGGGGGAGGAGTGAATACGAGGGGGAGGGGAGGGGGGAGGGAGTGAATCCGAGGGGGAGGGGAGGGTGGAGGGAGTGAATACGAGGGGAGTGGAGGGGGGAGGGAGTGAATACGAGGGGGAGGGGGAGGGAGTGAATACGAGGGGGAGGGGGGAGGGAGTGAATACGAGGGGGAGGGGGGAGGGAGTGAATACGAGGGTGAGGGGGGAGGGAGTGAATACGGGGAGGGGGGAGGGAGTGAATACGCTGGGGAGGGGAGTGAATACGAGGGGGAGTGGAGGGGGAGGGAATGAATACGAGGGGGAGTGGAGGGGGGTGGGAGTGAATACGAGGGTGCAGGAGGAGGGAGTGAATACGAGGGGGAGGGGGAGGGAGTGA